>NW_020641039.1:1715388-2018171 GCF_003573695.1 Papaver somniferum
AGACTTTTGTTTGTATTTTCCAGACTACAAAAATATACGCTATATTAACATCAACAAAAAATGGAACTCTCAAAGCACTATATATTTTAAATACCTGCAAAAGAAACATACCATTTGGAGTTCAGAACTATCTTTCGATCCCGTAGACTGAGATACATTTTCAGATTCAGGGTCATTTCTATTTGTATTAGATTCATTCCTTTCAGTCGGAGAAATGCTTGTAACAGGGAATTCAAGCATAAGAGACTTCTCTCTAATAGGAGATTTCTATATAGTGCAGTTGACATATTAGATACTGCAGAATTATTAGGAAATACATACTTAATCAAAATTACTTGGATGATGTTAAACATACCCGTGCCTTTTTGCTTTTGATTTTCTTTTTCAATATGCCTTGAGATTTTAGCTGAGACATTAAGCTGCTCATCATTTCTTCTTGTGCCTTCATTGCTGCCTTCATTTCATTCATTTCTGCATCCTTCCTATCTCTCTCCATTTGGTTCGCGCGTCTTTCATCTTCCAGTTGTTTCTTCAGTTCAATGTGCTCCTTGGATGCTCCTTTCCGTGGCAGGTGCCAGTACGTTGTTGGAGTCACTCCCTTGCCTATACATCTTACACGCCCAGCATGTTCTTCCCCAAACACAAGGGTGATAGAATCATTGCCTGGTTGTTTTCTCAAAGTTCCATCTTCTAGCTGCTTATCAAAATCCTCCTGCACAAAAAAAGAATTAAGGGATTAGAAGTGATAATCAATTAAATCAAAATTATTTTCACATTTACTCAAGCACAAAACAAATAGCTAGATAGTTTCAGTCGTCTTACAAGCTGAGCTGCTTTTTCCCTAACATCATCGTCATCGTATTCTCCATTTTTGTTTTGATGTGCCTTCCTCCATAGTAAAGACCGTGAAGGATTTTCATCTTCAAGGATCTCTTTCTCATTAATCTAGTAATTATAAAATACACAAGAAGAAAAATTAGATAGATAATACTATAATTTAAACTGGAAATAATAATAATTTTGTATAACAAACTGGACTTACTAATTTTTCCAACAGCCCTGCATACCCTGCTCTTCCCGTCCTGTGGTTATATTTGTGGTTCTTACGCGCCTTAGCTCCCCTAATGGACAACTCCTGAGCATACAGATTTAAAGAATTTCATTCATAAAAAAGTTAGACTAATTAATGAAATTAATATCAATATTTTCAAACTAAAACGTGCAATATACAACCTTGCATTTATCAGACAACCTCCACTTTACGAACTTTTCCCATTGTTCTTGGTTCACAATGACACGATATTGTTTAGGAACAATATTTAGTTTAGCAGGTTTACCCAAATTGGGCACTATGAACTTTACATACAACTTTCTTCTGAAGTTGCGCAAATGTTCCCCAAAATATTTCATAATTTGTCTTCTCATAGTCTCCTCAATTTCATAAAACCGCTGCCAAAATATGGAGATGTTAACGGCAGGTAACAAATTAATAACAAATATAGTATTAAAAATCAATATAGATCAGCATATACATACCAATAGTTCGTGCCATAACTTATCCCTCATCACTGAATTCACTTCCTTCCACTTCAAGTGCCTTAGACCAACGTCTCGACGTACCAATACACCCATGTAACTAGCAATTTCAGCTTTATATTTCCCCTTAAATCGACCAAACTTATCAAATTCTATCACATGCTTCTCGCCGTCAAAATTTTTCTTTAGCTTCTTCAATCTTGTTAAACCTCGAACATTATTCTCCTTAGACTCTACTGTATTGTTTGGAGCTCCTGTGTCTTTTTATAGTTCAAAAACCCAAAATAAGAGTAAACATGGTGTAAGAGTGTACTCATATTTTTTAAGTCCAAAGCAAACAAAAACAGACAAGCTAGTATAGCATTACCAGGCTGTTCAGGACTTTCAGTCGATTCATCATCAGAACTGGAGCTATCACCATCGGAACCGGTGCGACTACCATCGGAATCTTCGTCTTCATCCTCTGACTCTCCTAAATTCTGCAAGGCTTGAGCCTCCTGCAGTCTCATTTTCAGCATACTCATCATCATCATACTCTGGATCCCAACTCGAATTCTCTTGTGTAGTCATATAGGAAACTGCATATACATGTATATGATTCAATCAAATAAGGTCTGAATTCTTTTCAATCAAAAGTCAAAAGTTATTAAGCTAGACACAAGCAAAAATTAAATAACAGTCAATTAACATGGTCTTGATTATGTCAGTACTAACATGGTCTTGATTAGTATGATTAGATGCAAGAGCAGGATGCCGTCTCAGAATTGTTAAAAGATATAACAATTAAAAAATTATTAATCGCTGAGGTTTTTACTAGAGCATTGAAAGAACTCAAGCAAGACTCCAGTTCAAACATACACAATTATGTAAACCTACCAAGTTCCCTAAAAACAAACGACGGATGCCGATCTCCGACATAATTATAATCCCATTATACAAAATGTCAATGACTCGGGAGTATACACGACAGATGGAAGCTTACAAACCAGCTAAAGTTGATGAAAATGAGATAAAAATGTGATTTCTAGTGGTTTCAGGGAGAACCACAGAAGTTTAAACTATTGGTTTGCAATGTGAAAAACATTCATCAGAATAGACAGATAAAAAAACCAAGGAATAACATTCAATTGACCTAGCTCTGACATAATTATAATCCCATTATACAAAACGTCAATGACACGGGAGTATACACGACAGAGAATGTGGCCAGCTAAATGAGATAAGAATGTGATGTCGAGTGGTTTCAGGGAGAACCACAGAAGCTTAAACTATTGTTTGCAGTGTGAAAAACATTAATCAGATTCATCGGAAAAGAAAGAAAAAAACATAAAAGAATAGCATTTCCATAACCATAGAAGACTGAGTTGTTATCCAGCCACTATGCAACTTAGAATACAATCTGCATAAAGATCCTAAGCATAACATAGGAAAAGCTTAAACATGCATGCACACCATTGTTCTTCTTAATAAGAAATAAACAGGTGCATAAACCCTGCTTTCAATGAATCAAAAATTAAGAATTAGGGTTTGAGTCAAAACTTAACCTTTGAATCAATTGGGTTTGATTCAAAAATTAAGGTTTGAATCAATTAGGGTTTGAATAACTAAGCTTTTTAGACGAAAGAAAGATTGAGAACAGGATATACCTTTATAAGATTTAGCCATGCAATTCCTCAACACCATACGGCCCTTTATAAAGTCGCACAGATTGAATAATCCCGCCGAAAATATTTTGCGTTTCATTTTCATCCCGCTCAAAATTATTTAGGGTGAACTGAAAAATCGATTGAGTTTGGTCTACGATTTCCTTTTTTCGGAAAAATCTCCTAAGAAAATACCATTTGATTTTGATCCTACGGTAGACCTAAAAATATTTCCAAACTTTAGAAATCCGATTTCCCTTTTTACTCTAACAAATCTCAATGTTTCCCTGATTTTAAGCCTAGAACTTTATCCCCTTTTTACTCTGCTTAGGTTTCTCTAGTTCTCTCCGCTCTGTAACTCTGGTTTAGGAGGAAAGATAAAACGAACAGAATTTTGAGGTGTTACATAGCGTAAGATAAGAGGTTCTTCCCTATTAATCTAACTATTGGTTGGGCTTGTGATAAATATATTCACCGTTAGATTTACTATGGACATCCTATTCGATGCATTTTGAAATAACATAAGTAAAATCGTAATGGACTGGGCTGGAGTGTTAGCTTAAACCATGTAATGGACTGGGCTGGAGTGTTAGCTTAAACCATGTAATTGACTGGGCTGGACATAAATGTGGCATAAATTTTTTCATTATTTTTCATTTTTTACTTAAATTTTTTTTCATTTTTTTCTTTTTACTTTTTTTTTTATTACATAATCAAAATTTAGTTACATAATCAAGACTCGACACTTCACCTGAAATATTGATCGATTCGAAACGAGTTCGAGTAAAACTGATGAAAACGGAACTTCGTCCTTTGGAATCGAGACACGACAAAATTTAGTTATTACATAATCATAATTTAGTTATTACATAATCAAAATTTAGTTATTACATGATCAAAATTTAGTTACATAATCAAGACTCGACATTTCGCCTGAAATATTGATCGATTCGGAATGAGTTCGAGTAAAACTGATGAAAACGGAACTTCGTCCTTTGGAATCGAGACACGACAAAATTTAGTTATTACATAATCATAATTTAGTTATTACATAATCAAAATTTAGTTATAACATGATCAAAATTTAGTTACATAATCAAGACTCGACACTTCACCTGAAATATTGATCGATTCGAAACGAGTTCGAGTAAAACTGATGAAAACGGAACTTCGTCCTTTGGAATCGAGACACGGAAAAATTTAGTTATTACATAATCATAATTTAGTTATTACATAATCAAAATTTAGTTATTACATGATCAAAATTTAGTTACATAATCAAGACTCGACACTTCACCTGAAATATTGATCGATTCGGAACGAGTTCGAGTAAAACTGATGAAAACGGAACTTCGTCCTTTGGAATCGAGACACGGAAAAATTTAGTTATTACATAATCATAATTTAGTTATTACATAATCAAAATTTAGTTATTACATGATCATAATTTAGTTACATAATCAAGACTCGACACTTCACCTGAAATATTGATCGATTCGGAACGAGTTCGAGTAAAACTGATGAAAACGGAACTTCGTCCTTTGGAATCGAGACACGGAAAAATTTAGTTATTACATAATCATAATTTAGTTATTACATAATCAAAATTTAGTTATTACATGATCAAAATTTAGTTACATAATCAAGACTCGACACTTCACCTGAAATATTGATCGATTCGGAACGAGTTCGAGTACTAATTTAATTTTAATCGAATAATTTATAATTTAATTTTAATTTTAATTGAATAATTTATAATTAACTATAATTTAATTTTAATTAAATTTGTGTGGGGAAATAATTTAACTTTAAAAAAAAAAAGACAAACACATGCTCGGTTTTGATGTTAACAATGTAAAATGGGTATCTTCTCAAACAGGCATGTACGCCTATCAGTTCATCCCTAAAATCCTTAATTCATTCATCCATATCTCTCTATCTTAAGGAAAAAAATTCTCCAACTGATATTCTGGCAGAAAATAAGGGGATTTTTAGGGAAGATTTAGTCTTCAATTTTGGAAATATTTCTGCACCTCCATAGGATGAAAATCTGATGAAATCAAGAATATTGAGAACATCTAGCGGTAATAATCCCAGTCAATTTTTTTTTTATTTGAACCCTAACCTTTTTATTTTGGGGTTGAAATCAAAAGAAATAACTTTTGGGCGGGATTATTGCCCCTTGATGTTTTAGAATATCTGTAGATTCAACCCTAAAATCAGTCTGATTTACTCCCATCTTAGGTATGTTGTAGCATTCATTCTTAGATTGCTGAAATTCTCATTATACTAGATGATTTTTGCGTAGTAATAAGTGTTACTATGTTAGCTTTTTGAATTTTGTTGTAACCCATTGCACTCTGTGTTAGCTTCATCTGGTTCCCTTGATGTTAGTCAACATTGATGCTCTCTGAATTTGTTAGTCCTGACAATCTCTTTTGAGCAACCAGGTACTTGTGAGGCTGAAATACAAACCAAGGAGGGGGTAAGAAGGAGCATCACAATATGTGGTAGTGCCTAAACCCAGTTTATACTGGAGGTATCATTCTAAAACCTTAAAGTTATTATCTCTGATAATTATCATGATATCTTGTTGAACTGTAACCTCATTGTAATTTAGTTAAACCTCTGAACTTTTCATGCTCTGTCTTGAATGATATACCCCATGTTTGCCTGAAATGTTGTTAACTCCTGCAACATATAGAATCTGTTGAGTAAAATTTGTGTCTGAAGTTTGTGCACTAAAATTCTTTTTCGCTGCACTAAAGTTTGTGTCTATTATTTTTCCTGCAACATATAGAATCTGTGCTCACTACTGCTTTGTTGTTCAGTACATCATGTTGAATCTGTGAGCATGTTTCATAGAACTTATCTGGTGATGTTATCCTATTAGAGGGACTAGTAAAATGGGTAGCTAAATGGGTGATGTATTGTAGCTGAATGGGTGATGTTTCATTCAATCTGGTGATGTTTCATAAAACTAAATGGTTGATGTTATCCTATTTGTTTTTGAATCTGTAGCTAAATGGGTGATGTATTGTAGGTACATGTATTTGTTTTCAATCTGTTTCAGGGGTGTCATTATTCTTCAGTGAAAGCATTGAGTTTCCAGTTCCATGAGAGACAGATTTAGTGATTTGCTTTATGTATAATACTATCGTGCAGTTTTGAGCATTTTCAGTTAAGACCTTTGGAAGAATTTGAAAATTTGCAATGATAAAATTCTTAACTTTTTGCAACAGTTGCCTGGGATTTGTTGTTTCTGGATCTAATTTCTACTAAATCAGCACTTTGAGACGAGGAGAGAAAAGCCAGAAAAGGAAGGCATTTTTTTAAAGAATCACTAAAACTGACTCAAAGTTACTTATAGGTATGTTTTTCAAGCCTTGATGTACTATGCACCAGTGTTAAGTACTTCGTATTTTTTTTCTCATTGTCATTGTGCAATCATTCTTCATGAACATTAGAGCTCTTTCTCGACAGATGTGACTTCACATCTGTCTAAAGAAGAAGATTTGAGCTCCCAGAGATATAAAAGTTGCCAACTATGTCAATTATAGAACTAGGGACATACTACTTATGATCTGATATTTCTAAGTTAATCAATTAGAGTACTTATTTGAAATGACATTTTGATTTCTAAGTTAATCAATTAGAGCACAGATCAGTGTTTACTCTAATTTAACAAACACACTGACCCTAGAGCTGCTGCAATTCATTCTCGCGAAATCTCCCAACTGCGGCTGACATACAGACCCTTCAGTATGTGTTATTCCAAAACTTGAAATGACTCCATATACTGAAAGTACTAGACCAATTTTCCTGAGTTAATACTGGATGTCTGATTATGGGTTTGTGTGGCATGATTATCGGTTTGTATGAGGGAAATTGCATATTGCCTGTTTCATCTGTTATTACCATGTTTGTCCATATAAATTTTTTATGTTTCAAATGGTGCTGAATTTATTGGTAATTTCAAGACTTGTATGTCTAAATTGTCAAGTTAGGGGATAACTATTATTTTGAAATGAAACATATTTATTAGTTAATGCTAAGCTTGTATTTCTGAATTGATTTATCAGTTTTTGCTTTCATTGGAGTGCAACTGATGGATCTACTGGTCTCTTTGCGTTTCAGAATGGATAAATCCTGGATGAGTACTGATAGAACGAAGAAACGTTATAGAGAAGGAGTTACGGCGTTTCTGCGGTATGCTGTCAACCATCTCAAGGAGGAGGGTGAGACATATGATGAATTTCTTATGTTGTGTCCGTGTAAAAATTGTTTAAATCTCTGTGCATGCTCCGTTGGAGACGTAGAAGATCATTTATTCGTAAATGGAATCGATCAAACGTATACTATTTGGAATAAGCATGGGGAAAAGGATGAGGCAATAACTAGTAGTAAGCCAGTTAACGTCAACAATGGTATGCACGCTGAATTTGAAATGGGAACTCCCACTGATGCTCCAGACGAAGATTTTGGAATGGGAACTCCCACTGATGCTCCAGACACTATAGATATGATGCAGGCTGCAGAAGAGTTCGCAGATGACCCTATAAAGTTTAAAAAGTTACTTGAAAATGCTGAAAAGCCCTTATACGAAGGATGTCCCAACTTCACAAAGTTGTCTGCAATTGTGCAGTTGTTTAAGTTGAAGAGTAAGCACGGTGCATCAGACATGTTTTTTAATGAATTGTTACCCTTGTTAAAGGACATGCTTCCCAAAGAAGGTAATTTAATGGCGAGGAGTACATATCAGGCAAAAAAAATATTGAAATCAATGGGTTCAGGGTACACAAAGATACATGCATGTATCAACAACTGCATTCTTTATTGGAATGAGTACAAGGATGAAAAAGTGTGTCCTACTTGTAAAGCACCCAGATGGAAAGTTGACAGGGATGGTAAAGTTTACGAGAATGTTCCAGCAAAGGTATTGTGGTACTTCGACATCATCCCAAGATTTCAGCGGCTGTTTCAATCGAAGCACACATCAAAAGATTTGATATGGCACGATACCACTAGAAACAAAGACGGTGTTTTACGTCATCCGGCAGACTCACATGCTTGGAGAGAGATAGATAACAATTTCCCAGAAATTAAAGGTGATCCAAGAAATCTGCGGTTAGCTGTTTCGGCTGATGGAGTTGATGTAAACACAGGCACCAAACATCACAGTGTATGGCCAGTTTTGGTTGTGATTTACAACCTTCCACCGGGGCTGTGTATGAAGAGAAAGTTCATCATGTTGTCGTTACTTATAGATGGTGCGCCAGGAAACAACATCGATGTCTTTTTAGAACCTCTTGTTAAAGATTTTCAATTCTTATTTGAGAAGGGAAAGAGAACATGGGATGCATATGCCCAAGAAATGTTTACTCTACGTGCAGTTGTTTTGTGGACGATAAACGATTATCCTGCTCTTGGTACACTATGTGGTTGTCGCTACGCTGGATATCATGGTTGTGTGGTGTGTCGTAAAAAAACGCACAGTATTAGGCTTCATGACTCAAACAAGAATGTTTATGTTGGTTATAGAAGATTTTTACCCTATGAGCATCCGTTCAGAAGGCAGAAGGGGGCATTTGGCGGAAAACAAGAGTGGGAGACTGCTCCAGAACCAATGACCGGGGAAGAAATATATGAGGAGGTAAAATGTATAAAGAATTCATGGGGAAAGAAGGGGACGAATACTCAAGGGGAAGACGTGCAGGCTACACCTGGAAAAGGTGGAAAGATGAAGCGCATCGGAAAAACGAAAATTGAGCGCATCAGAAAAATATCAAAAGAAGTCGATAGGTCAGGTGAGGAAGAGGAAGGCAGGGAAACCACTTACTGGAGAAAGTACAACATATGGCAGCGACTACTTAGATATTGGCGCTATAATGATGTCCAACATTGTATTGATTTCATGCATGTCGAAAAGAATGTGGGACAAAGTCTTGTTGGAACGTTGCTGCACAACGGGAATACAAAAGATGGATTAAACGCCAGAAAGGATTTGGTGCGTTTGGGGTTAAAATCGGAGTTACACCCTAAGAAAGATGACAAAGGAACGATACTTCCCGCAGCATGTTATACATTAACTACGGAATAAAAAGACATATTCTTGGAGACACTATCCGAGTTAAGAGTTCCAGAAGGGTATTGTTCGGATTTTTCCACCCTTGTGAACCTAAAAGAGCGTAAGCTGATCGGACTCAAATCACATGATTACCATATGCTTATGCAACAATTTTTGCCCGTCGCTATTCGATCAATTATGCCTACACCTGTGAGATATGCTATTATCAGGTTTTGTTTCTTTTTCAGATCAATATCTGCCAAAGAAATCATGGTGGAAGAGCTAGATAAATTGCAAGAGGATCTCTGTGTGACGTTATGCTTACTAGAGAAGTATTTTCTTCCATCCTTCTTTGACATCATGATTCATTTAACTGTACATCTTACCAGGGAAGTGAAGTTATGCGGTCCGGTTTGCTTTCGATGGATGTATCCTTTCGAAAGGTGTATGAAGGTTATAAAGGGGCATGTGCGAAACAAGAATCAACCTTGTGGATGCATTGCCGAAGAGAATGTTGCAGAAGAGACGATTGAGATATATTGTGAGTACCATAAAATCATCAGGACAATTGGTATTCCACTAGATAGGCATAATACATCTCAGGAGGGAGAACCGTTATCAGCTGAAGAGCCGTGTATAGTTACCCCTGAACAGTTGAGACAAGCACATTTCTATGTAATGCAGAACACGCCTGAAATTGAGCCTTACATAGAGTAAGTATTAATTTGTTTTTTTTTTCCTGTTTTTTTCCTGTTTTTTTTTTGTACAAAGTATAATAACATTGGGTTATTGTACATACCAGCCGACACAAGCTATATTTGGAAACTAACTATTCTACTAAAAAGCGAGCATGGCTAGAGAAAGAGCACTCTAACACTTTTGGCGCTTGGTTAAAAAATGAGGTAATAGGTCATAGAAAAAGTGTCTTGTTTGATGTGTTATATTCCTTTAAACTCAAGGTTCATCCTAATAATGAATTTCAGGTTGAAAAAGAGTTGGCAGACGAAAGAGAAAGTATCTCAGAGAACTTAAGATGGATATCACACGGCCCGCACTACGAGGTAACGAAATAGACTGTATATCGCATCAATGGATATCTATTCCGCACAAGATCCCGTGATGGTAGAATTCACCAGAATAGTGGGGTTAGCGTTGCAGCAAATGACATGCACATATCTAGAGATGATGATGTTACATATGGTAAAGCCTCTTATTATGGTGTCTTGCAAGAGATATGGGAGTTAGATTACTGTGAAAGAAAAGTTCATCTGTTCAAGTGCAATTGGGTTGATAATAAACGTGGGGTCAAAAGAGATGCTCTTGGCTACAAGATTGTTGACCTTACTATGTTGGGATACAAAAATGATCCTTTTATTTTAGCCTCACAAGCTAAGAAGGTATTTTATGTCAAAGACCAGTTAGATAAGAAAAAGTCTATTGTTTTTGTGACACCTCCCAAAAATTATAGAGATGACGATGGCAACGATGAGGAATTCAGTACAGTAATCTTTTCTGCGAATGATAATATCTTGCCGTCTGTAGATCCACAAGACTTGGGTAAAGAATCCCGAAATGATTACTTCCGAACTGACTGCCGAGGTTTACTTATACGCAAGCCAAAATGACACACTCCCGCAGGTACATCGCTTTATTTCCTTTAATCTGTGGTTATTTGGTTAGTGACATGATATTGAAAGAACGATAAAGATGGAACTTATGTTTAATCCTGTTCCTTAGCATGCTTTCTGTATGTTTGCGTGCTTTATTCTTTGTAAAATGAATAACATCATTTTATCCGTGTCTCATATGGAACTTCAATTGAAATTTCTATTACTGTACTTTACAACTTGCTACTCTGGTCACTTTTAAATAGATATCCAAGAGAATGAGAGTTGGTATATTTTTGTCCTATTGCTTGAATATATTTATGGGCACATGCACTATAACTACATGTTGTACTTGTATTTCAGAAATCTTTTATACACTTCATAACATTACTCAAAGCATATGGTGAAATTGAATTCCAAGTACCCAAATTAGATTCGTAACCCTGTAGATATATGATGGAAACTCCAGTTCATTAACCACAAAAAAAAACATTTAAAATGATGGTGCTAAAGGTCTTATGGTTCTCAATTTTATGGTGAAAGCATTTGGGGGCGGACTGATGCTTTTTCCTAAGTGAATTGCATGGAGCGGTTCACTTGCTTGTGTGAGGAGTTTGTATTGTGTAGCCTGTGAAGAATAGTGAATTTTAATCTCATTTTCCTTGTTCCAATTTAACCCTCAACCGTTTTGAATACCATACTTGACAGGGTTTTTCCCATATCTTGTGAAAGTCCTCTTTGTAAGAAGTCTTGACCACAATTTATGTTGAGTTGGGCTGACACCTTGTATTAATTGTTGTGCCCTCGTTCTTTCTTCCTTGTTTTTTTTGAACTCAGAACCCTATTTTCCTGTTGCAGGTTCGTTGTGGCTATTCAACACTCTACATTGTTCCTGAGCTTTGACGAAGTCATTTTTATGCCATCAGATGCCTCTATAAGTTTGACACTCGAATTGTAGGACACGAACTCTGCATCTAAAACATCAAGAATTTGATTATGGGATTGTTTTGTCTTGTTATATAAAGAGCAAAAGAAATGCATTCCTACTGCAATCGTAGTTTTGGAGTGGCTGGCTCCAAAATCAATTTGATGTAATATTTTTGTTTTTTTCTTTTGGAAAGAGGTAAATAAAAAATATTGGTTGTAGATCTAAATTTTTTCATTAAATATATTGGCTAAAAATATAAAGCTTTTGTGAATTGATAAGTTAAACAGGTTTGGTTGGTCTCACAGATGGCTCCTGTCGTTTGCAGTCCTTTCTAGATTTGTATGAAAAGTTTAAGATATGGTTTCCTATTTTGGATTTTGGCATGGTTATATATCGGGAATTTTGGGAGAAAGTAACACAACAGAACTCCACTATACATGTTTTATTTTCACAAAACACCCGGCTGCACCCGCTGTATTGCAATTACCTTGGAAGCCACAATCACTTGTAATGTATCCTTCTATACACCAGAGCTTGAGGTTTCTTTATTGCAGTGAACATGCATAAACATTACCCTAGCATATGTTGCTTGAAAATTAAGCATACTAGGAGCATTTGGCCTAGAAAAGACTCGGTAACAACCATGGCTAGTACTTTAAAAGTTAAAATTCAATCTCATGTGTCTAATGGATCCGACGCTATGTTCACAATTTGTTTTTCGTGTAGCCATATCATAATCCTCCCAAAAAAAAATATGGAGTAACCATATGTCAATCTTTTGTCCTGTTTGATATAATGTGTCAATTCCTTAGTATATGCATGTCTAATAAACCAGATATTATGGACACATAAACAAACCAATGTGGCTACATAAATCCTCTTTCCGTCACAGTCTAAAAGGTGTGTCTATTGTCATCCGACACTTTTGACACATACAAAATTATTTAATGTGGCCATATACGCATCTATGGCTACATGTGATTGGATTAACTGAAAACCATGACCAAACGATACCCTATGGATACAGTTGATGGGTTTAGGAATAAACCCATGACTAAATGGTGCACTATGGCTACATGGTAAAACAAAATGTGGCTATAGTTATACTGATGACCAATAGCCACACAAATAACCTGAAACGTGGCTGGACTGTACACTAAAAAACGTGGCCTATGTGAAGGTTTGTACTAGTGAAATCCTTACTTTTAATTCTCAAACTCTCGACAGAAGAAGAATAGGGGAAAGGGGAGGAGAAGAAGAGAGAAGAGGAAGAAAATAGAAGTGAGCTTATCTGCTCGACTTGGCTAGAGATAAGGCTGATCGAAGTTTTAAAGGCACCCGACCAAATGATAAGGGCTGCCAAGCCGATTAATTTCAAAATGATACAAAACCAATGATATCTTCTTTATCTGGCATCCGATCGACACGTTCGAGATGTCTATTTCGCCTAACTTTCCGAGATCTATCTAGTGATATTAATTTCGTATATAGATTGTTGTTAGATTAATTTCTATTAATTAACATTAGTGTTACACTAATCGAGTAATTAACGACTAAGACGTCTCTTGACTAGTATAATAACGTTGACGAGCTTCAGGGTCTTTACAAAACTACATAATGATTCTCCCTTTTTTTGTCAATATAAATTGGCAAAGGTACTTAAACTAGTGGGATCCTCATGAAATTTTCTTAGAGATACTTCATGACCAAAAGAGAATAACATACCAACTTATTTAGATGCAATCATATAGCCGAAGCTAAATGCATCATCAAGGAGTTTATAAATATATAAGATAAACCTTACAATATTCCACAACCGCACTCCCCACAAATATTTGTCAATTAAGCAAAAGTTCAAAAAGAACTCTCCCCCATAAAATGTCATTCTCGAAAGAACAACAAAGGCGACCTTGATTTTACAAGAAAATAAGGATTTCTTTGGACATAATCAAATCACATGAGAACATGAATTTGTATCCAAAAATCTCAATTGAATTAACCACAAGGAAAATGATCAATTCAATTGGCCATGCTCGACATAAGAAAACTTACGGAGCAACACAGTATATACACAAATATGTGGATCCGGGAAAGACCAATACTGCGGAATAAACAAAGATTCATTCTATTTTTCATCACTATTTTCACAATGACATATAATAGGCTTAATCTTTGTAAACAAAAGTTCATCCTATCTTCCATCAATATTTGCAAAAGGACATAATAGGCTTAACTTTTGTTTGTCAAAAATTCATTCTATCTTTCATCGGCACTTCCATACCGATATATAATAGAGATAACTTTTGAACAAATATGGGACAGTCAAGGTTCACGGACGTAAACAACATATCCCATAACAATTTGCAATATATGAAACCATAAAGAATAATAACTGCAAAAATCATCTTTCAAATAACTTAGAATTTAAATAAATAAACCTGAAAACATTGAAGATGAAACCGCTGGAAATAGCTATGTGTACTCACAATAATGGCTATTCCAAACCCTAGTTATCCTTCTTAAAAAATCAAGAATAAAAATCTCATAAGAAGTTTCCTAGACATTGAGACCTCTGAAAATTCTTTATCGTCCCTGAACTCTTTGTCGTCAACAATCATTGGAACATATGGTTCATGAATATAGGAGTCAATTCCAACAAATCTCATAGGCTGATGATGTTGAACCAGGGACTTCTGAATTTCAAGAGTTCTCATAACAGTAGCCTTTATTTGCTGAATCTCCTTCCTTGTTTCCTTCAACTCTTCAAGAACACCAGAAAACTTCTGAGCATTTGAAGGAACAACTCTTGGCTTCCTCACATTCCTTCTTTTTCTTTTCAAAGTTGGAGGTAAAGGAGATCTTTATTTTTCTTTCATAATTGATGGCTTAACAATCATATTAACATCTTTTCCATCAGAATACATGATGAAAGGAGTATCCATATGCGTATGGGTTTGTGAGAGGAAATCACAATTTAAGCTCAACAAGCAGTCTTAAGATGAAAAGAGTTTCAGAGAAGGAAAAAATAATGTAGGGTTATGAAACCTTTAAACACAGGTCCGTGCACGCACAACTCACAACCCTAAAAATGGTAGAATTGTCGAGACTAACCCTCTTTTATTGATTGAACATGGAAGTCCCTTCCAAAATCAATTAGATATTCCAAACTTGCAAAACACAGCAAACCTAAGAAAAGAAAAACAAGACGAATTAAATACATTTCTCTTTTCTAAAGCCTGAGGCGTGCACAATCTTGTCTTTTTTGATCAGGCACATGAGACAAGATCCACCAAACAACACAATCAAGCTGTGCTGCAGTGAATAACAAACTATCTACCATAACCCTCTTCGAAGGAATTCATAGAACCCTGTCTATCAAAATGTTTAGACCATACTTTCTTTTCTAGTGGTCTAGTCTTATCTTTTGAAACTAACTTCTTCGAAGAAGATAAAATCTTACATACCTCAGCGGTTTTTTGAACAAGTTTGAGCTTGTTTGTTAATCGATTTGCTCTTCATTGAAGTTTGTTGACATATCTTATTTTGTGTTTGTACTTGAAACACTTTGAAAGTTCATGACCTTTGAATGAAAAAGAAAAGCATGTCATCCTATAAGATGATTCAGACGCCCGAGATGTGCAAGCTGCTAGACACATAATGAAACCTGAAAAATTAGACAGAGAGTTTCCAACAAAAAGGCCAACTTTTTCTATCAGATTGGTTGAGTCTTCTTCTGAAAGAATATCAAGATTGATGTATGTATTGCTACAATTATCAAAATCAATATCTTCACAAAGAAATGCAACACTTGACTTTTCATCTTCATTAGAATCATAGTGATCAGACATTTCATCAAGAGTTGCAGCAAGACCTTTGTTCCCAGTGTATTTTCCATGGTTCGAAAACTCATTTGCAGAATGACCAAAACCTTTACACTTAACGCACTAAGGCATATCATCGTCATCTGTCTCGTCAACATCCATGTTTTTAGGAGGAACACGATTGTGAGGTTTACTTATGACCTGGCTTTATCTCTGGAAAACCGTTTACTTCTCTTCAATAGAAGATCTCTAAATTGTCTTGTGATCGAAGAGACTGACTTGTCAAGATCTTCATCTGAGCCTCAGAAAGATCATCCTCAGAGACGCAAACAGTTTTACTCTTGTCAAGTAGTTTGATGTTCTTTTGTGCTTTGAAGGCAACATCCTTTCCGATTTTGGATGTGTGCTCATGATCAAAGATCTTTAACTTTGCAACCAACATATATATTTCTGGAGAGAAAATCAAGGTTATTTCCCTCAACGATGTAATGCTTCTTAGAATCGTATCTAGATGGCAGAATTTTCATCATGATGTCTTTTTCAGGAATAATCTTACCCAATGTAAAATATGCTTTAACAATTTAAGACACTTTGTGATTAAACTCATCAAATGAATCTTCATCTTCCACATGAAGGTTTTACCAATCGAAATTTAGGTTTTGAAGTCTGGCTTCCTTTTCACTGGTATTCCCTTCAAATACGGTTTCTAAGATATCCCACGCATTTTTAGACTGAGTGCACGTATTCACATGGTGCTGAAGATCTGGGATAATGATAAGTGCTTAATTTACATGATTTTAGTGTCCATTCCATACTTGTTTTATCTATATTACTTTCATTATATGTTGTATTACTCTTGTTTTCTCTTTTATTTGTTTATTTAGGTGAATCATCCAAAATGAGTGGGAATTACCATGAAAGTGCTAAAGAATGGATTTTACAGGGAGGACCAAAAGAAATGTGTTCAAATCCAAACTTTTTCGCCCATTTTTGAAGAGAATTTAATTACGAAAAATAACGCAAAAATAATGAGGTCATTCCGACATCGGACGAAGAAGTTGTGGGCAAAACGAGATCGGAAGATTTTAAGTTACATAGAGAGGTTCGGCTGATAACTCCATCAGCTCGAGTCAACCGAACCTGCAACATAAAAATCAAGTTTTCAGAATATTTTAAGGGTAAATTTTCGGCTATAAGATGATCCAATGACCTAAGACGAACCTACAAATGAGTTTGAATAAAGTATCCAGGAGAGGGTTCGTCTAATAAGAGAAGCCATGAAATGAGCCGAACCTTGGAGCAAGTTTTGGACGAAAATACAAGAATTTACAGGAGAATGTTCGACCGAAAAATAGCTAGCCGAACCTAGGTTCGACTGATAACTCCATACCACTTTTGAGCCGAACTTAACAACCTCTTGGGACACTTTTGACGCGTTTTTGACCTTGTTTTCGATAATACACGGGCCCAGAAGGATTTTGAAGACCCAATTTCGTAAGCACTATATAAAGACACCTCCCAAACATTAAAAATACATCTTTTACATTATTTTGAAAGTCTTGGAAAGGAGGATCAACATAACGGAGCAAAAGTTATGGTTACAGAGAGGTTCATCAATCGTAACGATTTCTTCTCTAGTTTATCATATGTATAACATGGATGCTTCTACATCCAGGAGTAGCTAAACCATACTTGATTGAGTATGAATTCTATGTACTATATATAATTTGATTTAGTATATGAATCTGTTTTGATTTCTTCATATGATTATCCTTTGTGTTTATTATTAATAATGAATATGTTTGATTGATAGATTGTTTAGGTTGCCAACTGAATATATTTGTTAACTCAATCTATTGCTAGTAAGGGTTAGGATATCCGTAATTGTAGAATAATTCCTTACACAAGTAGAGAACGTGAGACCTTGCGGAGGGATTCCGTAAAGCAATCGTGTGTAAACACAAAACTAGCAAGTAGACCGAGCGTACTGAGTCTAACTACTAGTATTAAACCAAAATTCACAGACCATAAATTATTCGAATGAATTACATATTGTAAGCGTACCTCAAGGTGGTTCAGAAGAATAGACTCTGGCAACTAACCGTACCTGTTGTCCAGTGGCTTAAGGGATTTTGGAGATAGCTAAGCATACTTGATATCTTATGGTTGGTGATAATCTATGATTAATGATGAATGGATTAATATATATACTACTTTGATGAATATTTAGTTACAAAGAAGGATTCCTCGATCATCTCTCTCTCTATTGCTTGCAACTCAATTTCAATTGCTTTATTTACTTTGTTTACAATCTAAAACAAAACCCCCCAGTGACCTTTTTGACAACTAAACTCCCTGCTCTTCGAGGGAACGATCCTTGCTTCCATTATATTACTAGTTAATTGTGTGGAAATAAGTGATTTAATTTGATTACACTCACGAAACGCATCAGGTAATGTCATTCAAACCGTCAGAATTTTTCTTTGCAGCAAGAACCTCAGCAGGGTCATATGCACCAATATCCTTTGGTACGGTCGCATCTCTTACGGCAACAAGTGGAGAATCATAGCCATTAACTACATAGACCCATGATTGAAACCTGGCCGCGAGTTGACTACTCTGAGTCAGAAACTTGTTAAGAACGACGAATCCATCCATTTACATGTAAGATTCCTTTGGAATATTCTACGAAACCTTTAAGAAACCATAATTCTGCATATTGTATGCATACCAGGCTCCGAGATCGAAACCTGGTCGCGAGTTGACTACTCTAAGTCAGAAACTTGGTAAGAACGACGAATCCATCCATTTAAATGTAAGATTCCTTCGGAATATTCTACGGAACCTTAAAGAACGCCTATTTCTTCATATTATATGCAAACCAGGCTCCGAGATCGATACCTTACCGCGAGTTGACTACTCTGAGTCAGAAACTTGGTAAGAACGACGAATACATCCATTTACATGTAAGATTCCTCCGGAATATTCTACGAAACCTTAAACAAACCATATTTCTGCATATTATATGCATACCAGGATCCGAGATCGAAACCTGGCCGCGAGTTGACTACTCTAAGTCAGAAACATGGTAAGAACGACGAATCCATCCATTTACATGTAATACTCCTTCGGAATATTCTACGGAACCTTAAACAACCCATATTTCTGCATATTGTATGCATATCAGGCTCCGAGATCGAAACCTCGCCGCGAGTTGACTACTATAAGCCAGAAACTTGGTAAGAACGACGAATCCATCCATTTACAGGTAATATTCCTTAGGAATATTCTACAAAACCTTAAACAAACCCTATTTCTGCATATTGTATGCATATCAGGCTCCGAAATCGAAACCTGGCCGCGAGTTGACTACTCTAAGTCAGAAACTTGGTAAGAACGACGAATCCATCCATTTACAGGTAAGATTTCTTCAGAATAATCTACGAAACCTTAAACAAACCCTATTTTATGCATATTGTATGCATACCAGTCTCCGAGATCGAAATCTCGCCGGGAGTGGACTACTCTAAGTCAGAAACTTAGTAAGAACGACGAATCCCTCAATTTACAGGTAAGATTCTTTCGGAATATTCTACGAAACCTTAAAGAAACCCTATTTCTTCATATTGTATGCAAACCAGGCTCCGAGATCGAAACCTGGCCGCGAGTTGACTACTCTGAGTCAGAAACTTGGTAAGAACGACGAATCCATCCATTTACAAATAAGATTCATTCGGAATATTCTACGAAACCTTAAACAAACCCTATTTCTGCATATTGTATGCATACCAGGCTCCGAGATCGAAACCTGGCCACGAGTTGACTACTCCAAGTAAGAAACCTGGTAAGAACGACGAATCCATAAATTTAACGGTAAGATTCCTTCGGAATATTCTACGGAACCTTAAACAAACCCTATTTCTGCATATTGTATGCATACCAGGCTCCGAAATCGAAACCTGGCCGCGAGTTGACTGCTCTAAGTCAAAAACTTGGTATGAATGACGAATCCATCTATTTACAGGTAAGATTTCTTCGGAATATTCTACGAAACCTTAAACAAACCCTATTTATGCATATTGTATGCATACCAGTCTCCGAGATCGAAATCTCGCCGGGAGTGGACTACTCTAAGTCAGAAACTTAGTAAGAACGACGAATCCCTCAATTTACAGGTAAGATTCTTTCAGAATATTCTACGAAACCTTAAAGAAACCCTATTTCTTCATATTGTATGCAAACCAGGCTCCGAGATCGAAACCTGGCCGCGAGTTGACTACTCTGAGTCAGAAACTTGGTAAGAACGACGAATCCATCCATTTACAAATAAGATTCATTCGGAATATTCTACGAAACCTTAAACAAACCCTATTTCTGCATATTGTATGCATACCTGGCTCCAAGATCGAAACCTGGCCACGAGTTGACTACTCTAAGTCAGAAACCTGGTAAGAACGACGAATCCATAAATTTACCGGTAAGATTCCTTCGGAATATTCTACGGAAACTTAAACAAACCATATTTCGGCATATTGTATCCATACCAGGCTCCGAGATCGGAACCTGGCCGCGAGTGGACTACTATAAGTCAGAAACTTGGTTTGAACGATGAATCCATCCATTTACAGGTAAGGTTTCTTCGTAGTAGTCTACGAAACCTTAAACAAACCCTATTTATGCATATTGTATGCATACCAGGCTCCGAGATCGAAACCTGGCCGAGAGGGGACTACTCTAGGTCAGAAACTTAGTAAGAACGACGAATCCATCCATTTACAGGTAAGATTCCTTCGGAATATTCTACGAAAACCTTAAAGAAACCCTATTTCTTCATATTGTTTACAAACCAGACTCCGAGATCGAAACCTGGCCGCGAGTTGACTACGCTAAGTCAGAAACTTGGTAAGAACGACGAATCCATCCATTCACATGTAAAATTCCTTCGGAATATTCTACGAAACTTTAAACAAACCATATTTCTGCATATTGTATCCATACCAGGCTCCGAGATCGAAACCTTGCCGCGAGTGGACTACTATAAGTCAGAAACTTGGTTTGAACGATGAATCCATCCATTTACAGGTAATATTCCTTCGGAATATTCTACGAAACCTTAAAAAAACCATATTTCTGCACATTGTATGCATACCAGGCTCCGAAAACGAAACCTGGCCGCGAGTTGACTAGTCTGAGTCAGAAACTTGGTAAGAACGACGAATCCATCCATTTACATGTAAGATTCCTTCGAAATATTCTACAAAACCTTAAACAAACCATATTTCTGCATATTGTATGCATACCAGGCTCCGAGATCGAAACCTCGCCGGGAGTGGACTACTCTAAGCCAGAAACTTAGTAATAACGACGAATCCCTCAATTTACAGGTAAGATTCCTTCGGAATATTCTACGAAACCTTAAAGACACCCTATTTCTTCATATTGTATGCAAACCAGGCTCCGAGATCGAAACCTGCCCGCGAGTTGACTACTCTGAGTCAGAAACTTGGTAAGAACGACGAATCCATCCATTTACAAATAAGATTCCTTCGGAATATTCTACGAAACCTTAAACAAACCCTATTTCTACATATTGTATGCATTCCAGGCTCCGAGATCGAAACTTGGCCACGAGTTGACTACTCTAAGTCAGAAACCTGGTAAGAACGACGAATCCATCCATTTACAGGTAAGATTTCTTCGGAATATTCTACGAACCCTTAAACAAACCCTATTTGTGCATATTGTATGCATACCAGGCTCCGAGATCGAAACCTGGCCGGGAGTGGACTACTCTAAGTCAGAAACTTAGGAAGAACGACGAATCCATCCATTTACAGGTAAGATTTCTTCGGAATAATCTACGAAACCTTAAACAAACCCTATTTATGCATATTGTAAGCATACCAGTCTCCGAGATCGAAATATCGCCGGGAGTGGACTACTTTAAGTCAGAAACTTAGTAAGAACGACGAATCCCTCAATTTACAGGTAAGATTCTTTCGGAATATTCTACGAAACCTTAAAGAAACCATATTTCTTCATATTGTATGCAAACCAGGCTCCGAGATCGAAACCTGGCCGCGAGTTGACTACTCTGAGTCAGAAACTTGGTAAGAACGACGAATCCATCCATTTAAATGTAAGATTCATTCGGAATATTCTACGAAACCTTAAAGAACGCCTATATCTTCAGATTATATGCAAACCAGGCTCCGAGATC
Source organism: Papaver somniferum (assembly GCF_003573695.1). Classification (NCBI taxonomy): domain Eukaryota; kingdom Viridiplantae; phylum Streptophyta; class Magnoliopsida; order Ranunculales; family Papaveraceae; genus Papaver; species Papaver somniferum. The sequence goes on from NW_020641039.1 coordinate 1,737,211, forward strand.
GATACCTGACCGCGAGTTGACTACTCTGAGTCAGAAACTTGGTAGGAACGACGAATACATCCATTTACATGTAAGATTCCTCCGGAATATTCTACGAAACCTTAAACAAACCATATTTATGCATATTGTATGCATACCAGGCTCCGAGATCGAAACCTGGCCGCGAGTTAACTGCTCTAAGTCAGAAACATGGTAAGAACGACGAATCCATCCATTTACATGTAATATTCCTTCGGAATATTCTACGGAACCTTAAACAACCCATATTTCTGCTTATTGTATGCATATCAGGCTCCGAGATCGAAACCTCGCCGCGAGTTGACTACTATAAGCCAGAAACCTGGTAAGAACGACGAATCCATCCATTTACAGGTAAGATTTCTTCGGAATAATCTACGAAACCTTAAACAAACCCTATTTATGCATATTGTATGCATACCAGTCTCCGAGATCGAAATCTCGCCGGGAGTGGACTACTCTAAGTCCGAAACTTAGTAAGAACGACGAATCCCTCAATTTACAGGTAAGATCTTTCGGAATATTCTACGAAACCTTAAAGAAACCATATTTCTTCATATTGTATGCAAACCAGGCTCCGAGATCGAAACCTGGCCGCGAGTTGACTACTCTGAGTCAGAAACTTGGTAAGAACGACGAATCCATCCATTTAAATGTAAGATTCCTTCGGAATATTCTACGGAACCTTAAAGAACGCCTATTTCTTCATATTATATGCAAACCAGGCTCCGAGATCGATACCTTACCGCGAGTTGACTACTCTGAGTCAGAAACTTGGTAAGAACGACGAATACATCCATTTACATGTAAGATTCCTCCGGAATATTCTACGAAACCTTAAACAAACCATATTTCTGCATATTATATGCATACCAGTCTCCGAGATCGAAATATCGCCGGGAGTGGACTACTTTAAGTCAGAAACTTAGTAAGAACGACGAATCCCTCAATTTACAGGTAAGATTCTTTCGGAATATTCTACGAAACCTTAAAGAAACCATATTTCTTCATATTGTATGCAAACCAGGCTCCGAGATCGAAACCTGGCCGCGAGTTGACTACTCTGAGTCAGAAACTTGGTAAGAACGACGAATCCATCCATTTAAATGTAAGATTCCTTCGGAATATTCTACGGAACCTTAAAGAACGCCTATTTCTTCATATTATATGCAAACCAGGCTCCGAGATCGATACCTTACCGCGAGTTGACTACTCTGAGTCAGAAACTTGGTAAGAACGACGAATACATCCATTTACATGTAAGATTCCTCCGGAATATTCTACGAAACCTTAAACAAACCATATTTCTGCATATTATATGCATACCAGGATCCGAGATCGAAACCTGGCCGCGAGTTGACTACTCTAAGTCAGAAACATGGTAAGAACGACGAATCCATCCATTTACATGTAATACTCCTTCGGAATATTCTACGGAACCTTAAACAACCCATATTTCTGCATATTGTATGCATATCAGGCTCCGAGATCGAAACCTCGCCGCGAGTTGACTACTATAAGCCAGAAACTTGGTAAGAACGACGAATCCATCCATTTACAGGTAATATTCCTTAGGAATATTCTACAAAACCTTAAACAAACCCTATTTCTGCATATTGTATGCATATCAGGCTCCGAAATCGAAACCTGGCCGCGAGTTGACTACTCTAAGTCAGAAACTTGGTAAGAACGACGAATCCATCCATTTACAGGTAAGATTTCTTCAGAATAATCTACGAAACCTTAAACAAACCCTATTTTATGCATATTGTATGCATACCAGTCTCCGAGATCGAAATCTCGCCGGGAGTGGACTACTCTAAGTCAGAAACTTAGTAAGAACGACGAATCCCTCAATTTACAGGTAAGATTCTTTCGGAATATTCTACGAAACCTTAAAGAAACCCTATTTCTTCATATTGTATGCAAACCAGGCTCCGAGATCGAAACCTGGCCGCGAGTTGACTACTCTGAGTCAGAAACTTGGTAAGAACGACGAATCCATCCATTTACAAATAAGATTCATTCGGAATATTCTACGAAACCTTAAACAAACCCTATTTCTGCATATTGTATGCATACCAGGCTCCGAGATCGAAACCTGGCCACGATTTGACTACTCTAAGTCAGAAACCTGGTAAGAACGACGAATCCATAAATTTACCAGTAAGATTCCTTCGGAATATTCTACGAAACCTCAAACAAACCTTATTTCTGCATATTGTATGCATACCAGGCTCCGAAATCGAAACCTGGCCGCGAGTTGACTGCTCTAAGTCAGAAACTTCGTAAGAACGACGAATCCATCCATTTACAGGTAAGATTTCTTCGAAATATTCTATGAAACCTTAAACAAACCCTATTTATGCATATTGTATGCATACTAGGATCCGAGATCGAAACCTCGTCGGGAGTGGACTACTCTAAGTCAGAAACTAGGTAAGAACGACGAATCCATCCATTTACAAATAAAATTCCTTCGGAATATTCTACGAAACCTTAAATAAACCCAATTTATGCATATTGTATGCATACCAGGCTCCGAGATCGAAACTTGGCCGCGAGTTGACTGCTCTGAGTCAGAAACTTGGTAAGAACGACGAATCCATCCATTTACATGTAAGATTCCTTCGGAATATTCTACGAAACTTTAAACAAACTATATTTCTGCATATTGTATCCATACCAGGCTCCGAGATCGGATTCTGGCCGCGAGTGGACTACTATAAGTCAGAAACTTGGTTTGGACGATGAATCCATCCATTTACAGGTAAGGTTTCTACGGAATAGTCTACGAAACCTTAAACACACCCTATTTATGCATATTGTATGCATACAAGGCTCCGAGATCGAAACCTGGCCGGGAGGGGACTACTCTAGGTCAGAAACTTAGTAAGAACGAAAAATCCATCCATTTACAGGTAAGATTCCTTCGGAATATTCTACGAAAACCTTAAAGAAACCCTATTTATTCATATTATTTACAAACCAGGCTCCGAGATCGAAACCTGGCCGCGAGTTGACTACGCTAAGTCAGAAACTTGGTAAGAACGACGAATCCATCCATTTACATGTAAAATTCCTTCGGAATATTCTACGAAACTTTAAACAAACCATATTTCTGCATATTGTATCCATACCAGGATCCGAGATCGAAACCTAGCCGCGAGTGGACTACTATAAGTCAGAAACTTGGTTTGAAAGATGAATCCATCCATTTACAGGTAATATTCCTTCGGAATATTCTAGGAAACCTTAAAAAAATCATATTTCTGCATATTGTATGCATACCAGGCTCCGAGATCGAAACCTGGCCGCGAGTTGACTGCTCTAAGTCAGAAACTTGGTAAGAACGACGAATCCATCCATTTACAGGTAAGATTTCTTCGAAATATTCTATGAAACCATAAACAAACCCTATTTATGCATATTGTATGCATACTAGGATCCGAGATCGAAACCTCGTCGGGAGTGGACTACTCTAAGTCATAAACTTAGTAAGAACGACGAATCCCTCAATTTACAGGTAAGATTCTTTTGGAATATTCTACGAAACCTTAAAGAAACCCTATTTCTTCATATTGTATGCAAACCAGGCTCCGAGATGGAAACCTAGCCACGAGTTGACTACTTTGAGTCAGAAACTAGGTAAGAACGATGAATCCATCCATTTACAAATAAAATTTCTTCGGAATTTTCTACGAAACCTTAAATAAACCCAATTTCTGCATATTGTATGCATACCAGGCTCCGAGATCGAAACTTGGCCGCGAGTTGACTGCTCTGAGTCAGAAACTTGGTAAGAACGACGAATCCATCCATTTACATGTAAGATTCCTTCGGAATATTCTACGAAACTTTAAACAAACCATATTTCTGCATATTGTATCCATACCAGGCTCCGAGATCGGATTCTGGCCGCGAGTGGACTATTATAAGTCAGAAACTTGGTTTGGACGATGAATCCATCTATTTACAGGTAAGGTTTCTTTGGAATAGTCTACGAAACCTTAAACACACCCTATTTATGCATATTGTATGCATACCAGGCTCCGAGATCGAAACCTGGCCGGGAGGGGACTACTCTAGGTCAGAAACTTAGTAAGAACGAAAAATCCATCCATTTACAGGTAAGATTCCTTCGGAATATTCTACGAAAACCTTAAAGAAACCCTATTTCTTCATATTGTTTACAAACCAGGCTCTGAGATCGAAACCTGGCCGCGAGTTGACTACGCTAAGTCAGAAACTTGGTAAGAACGACGAATCCATCCATTTACATGTAAAATTCCTTCGGAATATTCTACGAAACTTTAAACAAACCATATTTCTGCATATTGTATCCATACCAGGCTCCGAGATCGAAACCTAGCCGCGAGTGGACTACTATAAGTCAGAAACTTGGTTTGAACGATGAATCCATCCATTTACAGGTAATATTCCTTCGGAATATTCTAGGAAACCTTAAACAAATCATATTTCTGCATATTGTATGCATACCAGGCTCCGAGATCGAAACCTGGCCGCGAGTTGACTACTCTAAGTCAGACACTTGGTAAGAACGACAAATCCATCCATTTACAGGTAAGATTTCTTCGGAATATTCTACGAATCCTTAAACAAACCCTATTTATGCATATTGTACGCATACAAGGTTCTGAGATCGAAACCTGGCCGGGAGTGGACTACTCTAAGTCAAAAACTTGGTAAGAACGTCGAATCCATCCATTTACAGGTAAGATTCCTTCGGAATATTCTACGAAACCTTAAAAAAACCTTATTTCTTCATATTGTATGCATACAAGGCTCCGAGATCGAATCCTGGTCGCGAGTGGACCACTCTAAGTCAGAAACTTGGTAAGAACGACGAATCCATCCATTTACAGGTAAGATTCCTTAGGAATATTCTACGAAACCTTAAACAAACCCTATTTCTGCATACTGTATGCATACCAGGCTCCGAGATCGAAACCTGGTCGCGAGTGGACTACTCTAAGTCAGAAACTTGGTAAGAACGACGATCCATCCATTTACAGGTAAGATTTATTCGGAATATTCTACGAAATCTTAAACAAACCCTATTTAAGCATATTGTATGCATACCGGGCTCCGACATCGAAACCTGGCCGTGAGTTGACTACTCTAAGTCAGAAACTTGGTAAGGACGATGAATCCATCCATTTACAGGTAAGATTCCTTCGGAACATTCTATGAAACCCTAAACAAACCCTATTTCTGCATATTGTATGCATACCAGGCTCCGAGATTGAAACCTAGCCGCGAGTTGACTACTGAAAGTCAGAAACTTGGTAAGAACGACGAATCCATCCATTTCATCTACAACCGTATATTCATTTGTTTACCCTTAACATCATTCCTTCCATATCCATTCCTTCCTTATCTTTTTTTCCCCTTAACTTCATCGTCTTCAACAGAGCAGCGTCTTCATCTCTCCCTACATCGATCTTGGCTTCATCATATCAGGAGATTTATTCACCAACTTCATCATCACCTAAAAGTAATCGTCCACAAAGTTGAAGACTTACCACCTCCACCAATTTATCAAAGGTTTGTTACCCAAATCGATTTGTAACCCAGATCTATAATCTACTGAGGATATGTGTTGGCTTTGGAACTTATTGTTTTGAAATTTGAGTTATGGTTTTGAAAGGGAAGTTACATATTTGAACTTAACCCTCTTTGGTGAAGTTGTTGTGATTGCAGAATACGCAAGATTTTGCCCAGCAATAGGAGAGAAGTTTGAGAAGTACTTGGCTTATGCGGTGCCAATTTTAGCCCATGCTTTCATCAACTAATAGATATAAAATGATATGCATTGTCATTGTAGAATGTATGTGATTGTTTACAGAGAAGAATGTATTTCATTGTTTATAGAGAAGGCTTCGCGTTGTTTGTGGCTCAGCCACCTGAGCATTATTTTTGAACATTATATTTTGTTTTACAACTTATATAAAGGGTTGTCATAAAGTTAGTATATTAAAGAACCACAAACTATAGAGAACTTGTGATAGTGTAGGTATGGTTAGTGGTGTAGACTTCCATGCAGGAGGCTGAGGATCAAATCCCGCAACCTCATTTTCCAACATTCTATATTTTTACTTCGACAACTCTTATAAGTGTTGTTATACGTTTTTATTAAAAAAAACACAAAAAACTAAAACTTGTTAACTGTAAGGATGGATGATGAGCTACATTTCCATGCAGTAGGTTCATGTTCGAATCTCCCCTTTAACCTCATTTTTTTCCAACATTATATATTTTTACTTCAACAACACTTATAAGTGTCGTTATACGTTTAAAAAAAAAATAACAACAAAACTTGCGAACTGTAAGGATGGTTTATGAGCTAGACTTCCATGCAGTAGGTTCATGTTCAAATCTCCCCTCTAACCTCCTTTTTTCCAACATTATATGTTTTTACTTCAACAACACTTATAAGTGTTGTTATACATTTTTTTTGTTTAAAAAAAACAAAACAAAACTTGTGAACTGTAAGGATGGTTGATGAGCTAGACTCTCATGCAGTAGGTTCATGTTCAAATCTCCCCTCTAACATATTTTTCATTATCATATTTTGGTATTCTTCAAAAACTCTTGTGAGAATTGTGATGGGCTAAGTCACTACCTTTATGGAACAAAGTTTTTATAGCTAAATGTCGTCACAACTATTTTGCTTAAGGAGTTGTCGTTTGTTTTCTTAGCGCACCCCTTGTTCCTAAGGGTTGGTAGTGATGATATACGACAACTCTTCCTTTGAAATCAGTTGTAAAACATAGGACTTTCTAGGATGTTTAGCAAAGAGTTGTAAAACTCCAGTTGTAGATGTATATTTTTCCCGTAGTGTTTTTCATTGTTTAATATTCGTCTCTACGAGGGTGAGTGGCGATCTCAACAGCATACGACTACTGAGAACTACTCTGGAAGACTTCGTGGTCGTATATTCCCAAAAGATGAAAGAGTATCACTGGCAAAAGATTTGGTAGTTAAGTTAAGAGATAAACTGAAGCCAAGTTCGGAGATTGATAGTTACTTGAAGAATACTCTTACGCAATGTCTAGAAACAAATATAAGTTGGACAGGTGCGCAATTAACACCTGCTAGTGCTTATGGAATTCAGTCATCTATGTCTAAGTCGACACTATTAGCACCAAGTGGCGAATACAATTCTCACACCAAGATGAATTTGGTGCGATCTAGTTATGAGAAATTTGTTTTTATTTGTGACAAGAAGAATGCAATTCATAATGGATTTGTTATTAATGTAACAACCATGATCAAGAGTTTACGTGTTTCTTTGGGGTTCAATACTTTAGCTAAGAAGATTACACTTCACATTCGTACCTGGATCGTAATAAAAATTTTGGTATTCGGTCTTGACACATACATAGCACTCAAGAATGATACGTTTATAAGGGAATATGTTGTGACAGAAGGTGATGCTGTAAAGAAGAATTTTTCAGGCTTTCATGGAAACTCTGTAGTACAGATCTACATGTCGTCAAGTGTTGTTGTAGATTTCCAAGAATGGAATTTTGGGAACGTCTTGTACACGACATATCGAACTTTTAGCATTAACATTGAAGAGGTGTTTTTAGAATGGTCTACACCAAAAGGTATTGGATGAAGTCTTATTAAAGTCCTTTCTACCACGGTGACAGCATCGCCATATGATGTTCAAAGAAGTTTACTTGACATTGGATCTCATGAAATTTTTTATGCTACCGAGAAGCAGCCTGAAATTTCATCATCCAATGGTAGTACGGAATCAGTTTTAGTGATTGTGTACAACTTCTTAGAGATGCATGAACTACTGATCTTTCTCTTGCCCAAGGTTGATAATCAAGGTTTCAGTATCAATTTACGTAATGTCAGTGGATGGAAACAATTAATTGATGTTAATGGTGATAATCTAAGTATGTCCGTTGAACATTTCCTATGGCTTGAGACTATGAAGTCGAGTCAGTACAAACAGACTCTGTGTGTTGATCAAAGGAGTGTGAATTTTCGAACTGATGGTAGCATGCAGAAATACTTCCCTATATTTTTCAAGTTGTTCGAATTCTTTTCGTCAATCCTTGTGAACCTAGCTAAATGTCTACTGTTCTTCGTGACTGGAATATGGTATTTCTTCCTAGAGTTGTTGTGTACACACCAAGTTTGGAAGAAAAGGTTGAGGACATTCGTAACATCGTACAAGTCAGCTGTACGTGATGCCCACGATCAAGAGTTTTCATACGTTACTGCTGGAACTAACGGAGTTGAAGTACTTTTTGGTGAAATATCAGCTCCAAACAAAATGGTGAGAAATTTTAATTTCCTAAATGACTTTACTTTAAGTTACATTCCTCTAGATGGACGAATTATGTTCGATTGCGCATCTTCCGCTAACTTTGGTAATTACTTCTAGAGAGGTAAAGGAAATTTTAAGTTCAAAGAGCTATGCAACTCATCTGTAAAGTATCTGAGCTCAACAAAGGTGATTATATACCTTGTACACCAATTTTGGTCGGAAAATAATGGATCGTGCGTAGCTGCAACAAGGGTTAACCAAAGTTATGCAGAACTGCTGGGAAGTCATGCTATGGTCTTTGATCGTGGAAAATTAACAAGAACAGACGATACGCTGGATAGTCTTCTTAACAGAGAAATGTTTTGGGTCACCCAACTGGAAAGCAAAGAGAGGAACTTCGTAGTCACTACTAACGTGGTTAACCTGAATACCACATTCTTTTCATCGCTTACTGCTGCATCGTTAGTTGCGACTTTACTAGATCACACAATTGATGCTAGGCGTTATGTTGAAAACAGAAGACTTGGTTGGTGGATTCTGTTCCAAAACAGAAATATTGGTAGTAAATTCAATGAGCTACTCAAATTTTTGGACCAGCCGAGAAAAGAGTCAATTGATTTTGTTTTAAAAGGAGTAGCTAAGCAGTTGGAAGACATATATGTTGTAGTCATGGTGGAAGTTGCCGGCATGCTTCACATCACCGCCACTAGTGACGTAAAATTTGTGTTCGATCGAGGAAAATTTAAGCACAAGTATTATCATGCTTTGAGACACATTTCTCGGATGATCTCTAGAGCTATGAATTAATTTTGTATTTAATCGTGGTAAGCCTTTAAACATGGAATCTGCTATTTCCATGGAAGATGTGAAATCATATTCTGTAATGACAACTCGAGGATTGGAGCAATATTTGGAAAGAATGAAATTCTTTTTATTGGCAAACTCGAGGACGAGTTTCTTTCAAGAAGGGGGACTGATGTATGATATCCTTTGATTAAAGACAACATCAATTATAACAAGTTGATCCTTTTTTCGACTAAGGCAACTGTGACTAGTTGCCTCCATTCTTCTGAAGCAACTCTGACAAGTTGTTCTCATTCCTTTATTAAGTTTACTTGTTTTACAAGTCTTTTAGCTTTCCTAGTTTAGTTAGCTTTCCCGTTTTACGATTCTGGTGAACCTATTTAAAGGCTACGCCTTCTTGTTTAGAGATACACCTTATTGTTATTATCAATCAATATTATCATCGTTTAATACGATTATCTTTTATCTTTTATTACTTCTCATCTTAATATCGTCTATATCTCATCCCAATTCTTCCTTTCTCATCACCAGCAACTTCTGTGTTGCTTTCATCTCTTTCGTTCTCCATTAGTTGGCTTCAGAACCATAAATTTTAGGTTCTTATCTAGAACCCGATCCATTAAACGCTTCCGCAAACTCAAAACCCTATCCCATATATATATAAAAAAAAAAAAACCCTAGTTTTCTTTTTCTTTTACGTTTTTGATCATGGAAGTAGTAACTATGAAAGATCTTCTGCAGCTTAAACTTGAAGTATCACCAACTTAGAGAATGCGATTACAATTTTAAAAAGAGTTTTTTTGTCAAAGAAAATACAGATAAAACATACCAACATCTTCTTAACATGAGAGCTGCAAAGCGGAATTTGAAAAAGCTTGAAATACTGATTGCTAAAGCGAAGACTGTTGAAATTTCAAGATTGTTTTGCCTGTTTCAACTCCAGAAGACTCATCGTCTTCTAATACTTCTATAGATGTTTCAGCAGCATCAGTTAGCAAGGAAAAGAAGATTGAAGTTCATGTTCCAGTTAATGAAGATAATCATGTTACTGTGCAAGAAGAAAAACTGGTCGACGAAGAGAAGGAATCACATAACGATGAAGTTGTATCATTATCAACTCAAGATGATTCGTCATCTAAAGTTGTTGTAGTTGTTCCAGCTACATCAACTGGTGAAGAAGAGACAAAGTTTACTTCTCAAGAGAAAGAACAAAATCACCTTAATAAGGTTTCGGATAATTCACAGGAGTTTAGTATTGTCATTCATGAGGAAGACATAAATACTTCTCAGAAGTACGAAGGAAATCGAGATGAAAATATTTTTTATGATTCGTTAGAGATTAATGGTGAGTTATTAAATCTTATACCTAATGAGTTTGGTTTTGATTTATTTTACTTTCCTACTGCCTAGAATAGTCAAGTTTTTAGTAATGAGAACGCAAGACAGGTATTTTCTTTAAACCCTAATAAGGTTCAACTAGTTGAGTTGATTCCTGAGAATTCATTTGTTAAGACCCGAAACGGATATGATAAAAATTCTTTGATTGGGGATTAACCACTGAGAAGAACACACTTAAAACTCTGATTATATTTCTTTCATATTAATTGAATAATTAAACCTTAAAAGAAAACTAATATATTTATAGAAAACATATCTTGAATAGCAAGTAAATAACCCTAAACTAATTACTAATAGCACCCGTATTTTAGATTGGTGTTGGTATCCCAACATCATTCGTGGTATATCCGAATAATACGGAACCTATTCAATCAGTCGATGGAAGTTCTTTTTCATTGTTTAATATTCGTCTCTACGAGGGTGAGTGGCGATCTCAACAACATACGACTACTGAGAACTACTCTGGAAGACTTCGTGGTCCTATATTCCCAAAAGATGAAAGAGTATCACTGGCAAAAGATTTGGTAGTTAAGTTAAAAGATAAACTGAAGCCAAGTTCGGAGATTGATAGTTACTTGAAGAATACTCTTACGCAATGTCTAGAAACAAATATAAGTTGGACAGGTGCGCAATTAACACTTGCTAGTGCTTATGGAATTCAGTCATCTATGTCTAAGTCGACACTATTAGCACCAAGTGGCGAATACAATTCTCACACCAAGATGAATTTGGTGCGATCTAGTTATGAGAAATTTGTTTTTCTTTGTGACAAGAAGAATGTAATTCATAATGGATTTGTTATTAATGTAACAACCATGATCAAGAGTGTACGTGTTTCTTTGGGGTTCAATACTTTAGCTAAGAAGATTACACTTCACATTCGTACCTGGATCGTAATAAAAATTTTGGTATTCGGTCTTGACACATACATAGCACTCAAGAATGATACGTTTATAAGGGAATATGTTGTGACAGAAGGTGATGCTGTAAAGAAGAATTTTTCAGGCTTTCATGGGAACTCTGTAGTACATATCTACATGTCGTCAAGTGTTGTTGTAGATTTTCAAGAATGGAATTTTGGGAACGTCTTGTACACGACATATAGAACTTTTAGCATTAACATTGAAGAGGTGTTTTTAGAATGGTCTACACCAAAAGGTATTGGATGGAGTCTTCTTAAAGTCCTTTCTACCACGGTGACAGCATCGCCATATGATGTTCAAAGAAGTTTACTTGACATTGGATCTCATGAAATTTTTTATGCTACCGAGAAGCAGCCTGAAATTTCATCATCCAATGGTAGTACGGAATCAGTATTAGTGATTGTGTACAACTTCTTAGAGATGCATGAACTACTGATCTTTCTCTTGCCCAAGGTTGATAATCAAGGTTTCAGTATCAATTTACGTAATGTCAGTGGATGGAAACAATTAATTGATGTTAATGGTGATAATCTAAGTATGTCCGTTGAACATTTTCTATGGCTTGAGACTATGAAGTCGAGTCAGTACAAACAGACTCTGTGTGTTGATCAAAGGAGTGTGAATTTTCGAACTGATGGTAGCATGCATAAATACTTCCTATATTTTTCAAGTTGTTCGAATTCTTTTCGTCAATCCTTGTGAACCTAGCTAAATGTCTATTCTTCTTCGTGACTGGAATATGGTATTTCTTCCTAGATTGTTGTGTACACACCAAGTTTGGAAGAAAAGGTTGAGGACATCCGTAACATCGTATAAGTCAGCTGTACGTGATGCCCAGGATCAAGAGTTTTCATACGTTACTGCTGGAACCAACGGAGTTGAAGTACTTTATGGTGAAATATCAGCTCCAAACAAAATGGTGAGAAATTTTAATTTCCTAAATGACTTTACTTTAAGTTACACTCTAGATGGACTAATTATGTTCGATTGCGCATCTTCCGCTAACTTTGGTAATTGCTTCGAGAGAGGTAAAGGAAATTTTAAGTTCAAAGAGCTATGCAACTCATCTGTAAAGTATCTGAGCTCAACAAAGGTGATTATATACCTTGTAAACCAATTTTGGTCAGAAAATAATGGATCATGCGTAGCTGCAACAAGGGTTAACCAAAGTTATGCAGAACTGCTGGGAAGTCATACTATGGTCTTTGATCGTGGGAAATTAACAAGAACAGACGATACGCTGGATAGTCTTCTTAACAGAGAAATGTTTTGGGTCACCCAACTGGAAATCAAAGAGAGGAACTTCGTAGTCACTACTAACGTGGTTAACCTGAATACCACATTCTTTTCATCGCTTACTGCTGCATCGTTAGTTGCGACTTTACCAGATCACACAATTGATGCTAGGCGTTATGTTGAAAACAGAAGACTTGGTTGGTGGATTCTGTTCCAAAACAGAAATATTGGTAGTAAATTCAATGAGCTACTCAAATTTTTGGACCAGCGGAGAAAAGAGTCAATTGATTTTGTTTTAAAAGGAGTAGCTAAGCAGTTGGAAGACATATATGTTGTAGTCATGGTGGAAGTTGTCGGCATGCTTTACATCACCGCCACTAGTGACGTAAAATTTGTGTTCGATCGAGGAAAATTTAAGCACAAGTTTTATCATGATTTGAGACACATTTCTCGGATGATCTCTAGAGCTATGAATTTTGTATTTAATCGTGGTAAGCCGTTAAACATGGAATCTGCTATTTCCATGGAAGATGTGAAATCATATTCTGTAATGTCAACTCGAGGATTGGGGCAATTTTGGAAAGAATGAAATTCTTTTTATTGGCTAACTCGAGGACGAGTTTCTTTCAAGAAGGGGGACTGATGTAGGACATCCTTTTATTAAAGACAGCATCAACTATAACAAGTTGATCCTTTTTTCGACTAAGGCAACTGTGACTAGTTGCCTCCATTCTTCTGAAGCAACTCTGACAAGTTGTTCTCATTCCTTTATTAAGTTTACTTGTTTTACAAGTCTTTTAGCTTTTCTAGTTTAGTTAGCTTTCCTGTTTTACGGTTCTTGTGAACCTATTTAAAGGATACTCCTTCTTGTTTAGAGATACACCTTATTATTATTATCAATCAATGTTATCATCGTTTAATATGATTATCTTTATCTTTCTTACTTCTCATCTTAATATCGTCTATATCTCATCCCAATTCTTCCTTTCTCATCACCAGCAACCTCCGTGTTGCTTTCATCTATTTCGTTCTCCATTAAAAAGGCTCACACATGAATCATAGAAATCTATCTAATGGTATTAATAGCAAGTTTGTAAGAAGTCAGTTTAGGTGTAGAGTTTCAGAACGACTTCTAGAAGCACAAAAGTCGACTTTTTGTGAAGCAAAATATCTGGACTTCTGACTTCTGTTTATGGAGTCAGAAGCAAAATTGTGCCCAAACGCGCTATAAGCCCACATTTATGGTTCTAGACCTTCTAGACCTTATTATTATCTATCTTTAGCACATCTAAGGTTTACTAATTCAATTAGAATGATTCAATAGTCCAATAGCCAAGTCTCGTAAATGCCTACAACTTTGTAGAAGGAACCGAAGACTAATTCAGACCATAAGAGGTCCAAAACATCAAATAAGAAGACTAGATCTAAGTACACTAACGTAAACTAACGGTCATTAACAGTCCACTAGGTCAACGTCTAAAGTCAGGTCCATAGTCAAAGTCCAAGGTCAAACTAGTCAACATGTCAAATGATCAAAGTCTAAGTCGGTCAACTGGGTCAACTCAAGTCAAGACAAGGAACTCGGTGAGTCAACACGATTCAACTCAGTCAAATACTGAGTCAGACAACAACTAATCGGAGTCAGACTGAATAACTTCAGCAGACAGGCCAAAGGTTCAAACTTGAGCCACTACATAGGCCAAAACCTGAACTGCACCACAATGGTGTATCACAAGAATCAACACACTAAGCTAAGATCAAGCTATGCAACTATTCCCTGCCAATGCTTCATTTCCACTCTATTTCATTAACATTTGAATTCTATCAAACTTAACATTATACATTCATTCTTAAACAAACTTTGAATTTCAACCACAAATACAAACTAAGTTTACCTGCAATTGCAGCTTTAAGCTTTGAATGAGGCTACCATTTGTAATTCTATTTTCACCACTCTCACATCTTTTCTGTATCATTCTTCATACACCAGTTCACTCATCAATCATCTCATTCAAAAATTAATTTCAATACACATACCACATGTTCAATTCCATTACCATCTCTAGAAATCATGTAACTCGCTAAACCACAATCAAAACTCATATAAACTGATTCATTCTCAATTCTGTTTCTATGCTTCTCAAATCAGAGTCTTTCAATAGCAATCCTCCATGTAACTTCAACAACAACTCAATCTTCACTAATGTACGTAAATTCAGCAATTACAAACAATCCACTCATTATCAGTTATAACCCTAACCACAGACCACTTCAACTGAGTTTAGTTCAACACTACCAACTCATGTAATTAAACTCTCTTAACATGTCCAATCCAGACTCATACTTCAGCCACCCTGTAATTCAATCAAACTGCCATTCCAACTACCACTACCACTCACCTCCAATTCAGCAACAACATAAACTCAACTTCATCTCCATTCTCAGAACTCTGAAATACCACATAATTACTACCACCTTAGTTTCACTACCATCTCCAAATTCCAATTCCACACACACCCTGTCTTAATCTCTCTTACACCCCTACACCTTACAACATCACAGTTACTCAATCCCATCTCTTGAAAACCCCCAATTTCATTACACATGCATAATCGTAATCTTCTAAGTCTTTTCTGAGCAATTCTTATGAAACCCTAATTCTTTCAAACTCAAAATTAAACCTCACAGAAACATCCAACACCGTAAACAATTGAAACCCACCTCTTATTACTCAATTAATTAGAAGGCTATTATTGGGGGGTCACACTCCAATAGAGGGGCTTCACTTGGATTTTTAATGTCCAAAAAAGTAGTTATGGGATATCCTAACACATATACAAAATGTCTAGCTTACCCTTTAACTAAAATAAAACTTAAAAACCGTAGAAGTGATTTTACGTCCAGGTTAGGATTAATTCCAACCGTAAAATTTTATTTGCATGTAGTTTAACGTCCAGGTTTGGATTAGTTTCCAACCGTAGAAGCTCATTTTGCTTCTAGGTTTCTTTTAATTCCAACCGTAAAATCTGATTTTACGTCCAGTTTTCTTTTAATTCCAACCATAGAAGTGATTTTACGTCCAGGTTTAGTTGAATTCCAACCGTAACTTTCAATTTTACGTCTAGGTTTAGTTGAATTCCAACCGTAATTTTCAATTTTACGTCTAGGTTTAGTTTATTAAATTTTCCTTTCGTCAACCTAGCCGTAAATTTCAATTTTACGTTCAGGTTCCTTTTAATTCCAACCGTAGAAATTGATTTTACGTCCAGGTTTTGATTGATTCCAATCGTAGAAATTGGTTTTACGTCCAGGTTTGGATCGATTCCAACCGTAGAAATTAATTATTATCTAATTAAATTAAATAAAATTAAAATTAACTAAAGGGTTATTCGGTCATTACAAAATTATTTGAGATAAGGGGTTTTTGATATTACTTTTGGGTGACCCGTTTTTGTCCTATTAGGTGACGCCCCTCTAATGGAATGTGACTCCCCAATAATAACCTTCATTAATTAAACAACTCCAAACAATTTAATCCTCAAATCAAAAGAATCTTAATTTACCTTTTTATCTTGATTCTTCATCAGATAAGCCTCATAACATCAATTAATCATCAATACATTCAATCTCCATCTACCATCAACTCAAAATAATCATAAAGACTTCTCAGACCCCTCTTCAAATCCAGAAAACCTAACTTAATCTTCTCTAACTCGTCACTTGTTTTAACTCAGAACTTACCACAACACAATCACTATCACCAACAACCCTTCCTTGATCTTTTTGCTTTAGATTCGATCACAAAATCCTTACTTTTAATTCTCAAACTCTCGACAGAAGAAGAATAGGGGAAAGGGGAGGAGAAGAAGAGAGAAGAGGAAGAAAATAGAAGTGAGCTTATCTGCTCGACTTGGCTAGAGATAAGGCCGATCGAAGTTTTAAAGGCACCCGACCAAATGATAAGGGCTGCCAAGCCGATTAATTTCAAAATGATACAAAACCAATGATATCTTCTTTATCTGGCATCCGATCGACACGTTCGAGATGTCTATTTCGCCTAACTTTCCGAGATCTATCTAGTGATATTAATTTCGTATATAGATTGTTGTTAGATTAATTTCTATTAATTAACATTAGTGTTACACTAATCGGGTAATTAACGACTAAGACGTCTCTTGACTAGTCTAATAACGTTGACGAGCTTCAGGGTCTTTACAAAACTACATAATGATTCTCCCTTTTTTTGTCAATATAAATTGGCAAAGGTACTTAAACTAGTGGGATCCTCATGAAATTTTCTTAGAGATACTTCATGACTAAAAGAGAATAACATACCAACTTATTTAGATGCAATCATATAGCCGAAGCTAAATGCATCATCAAGGAGTTTATAAATATATAAGATAAACCTTACAATATTCCACAACCGCACTCCCCACAAATATTTGTCAATTAAGCAAAAGTTCAAAAAGAACTCTCCCCCATAAAATGTCATTCTCGAAAGAACAACAAAGGCGACCTTGATTTTACAAGAAAATAAGGATTTCTTTGGACATAATCAAATCACATGAGAACATGAATTTGTATCCAAAAATCTCAATTGAATTAACCACAAGGAAAATGATCAATTCAATGGCCATGCTCGACATAAGAAAACTTACGGAGCAACACAGTATATACACAAATGTGGATCTGGGAAAGACCAATACTGCGGAATAAACAAAGATTCATTCTATTTTTCATCACTATTTTCACAATGACATATAATAGGCTTAATCTTTGTAAACAAAAGTTCATCCTATCTTCCATCAATATTTGCAAAAGGACATAATAGGCTTAACTTTTGTTTGTCAAAAATTCATTCTATCTTTCATCGGCACTTTCATACCGATATATAATAGAGATAACTTTTGAACAATATGGGACAGTCAAGGTTCACGGACGTAAACAACATATCCCATAACAATTTGCAATATATGAAACCATAAAGATTAATAACTGCAAAAATCATCTTTCAAATAACTTAGAATTTAAATAAATAAACCTGAAAACATTGAAGATGAAACCGCTGGAAATAGCTATGTGTACTCAATAATGGCTATTCCAAACCCTAGTTATCCTTCTTAAAAAATCAAGAATAAAAATCTCATAAGAAGTTTCCTAGACATTGAGACCTCTGAAAATTCTTATCGTCCCTGAACTCTTTGTCGTCAACAATCATTGGAACATATGGTTCATGAATATAGGAGTCAATTCCAACAAATCTCATAGGCTGATGATGTTGAACCAGGGACTTCTGAATTTCAGGAGTTCTCATAACAGTAGCCTTTATTTGCTGAATCTCCTTCCTTGTTTCCTTCAACTCTTCAAGAACACCAGAAAACTTCTGAGCATTTGAAGGAACAACTCTTGGCTTCCTCACATTCCTTCTTTTCTTTTCAAAGTTGGAGGTAAAGGAGATCTTTATTTTTCTTTCATAATTGATGGCTTAACAATCATATTAACATCTTTTCCATCAGAATACATGATGAAAGGAGTATCCATATGCGTATGGGTTTGTGAGAGGAAATCACAATTTAAGCTCAACAAGCATCTTAAGATGAAAAGAGTTTCAGAGAAGGAAAAATAATGTAGGGTTATGAAACCTTTAAACACAGGTCCGTGCACGCACAACTCACAACCCTAAAAATGGTAGAATTGTCGAGACTAACCCTCTTTTATTGATTGAACAGGGAAGTCCCTTCCAAAATCAATTAGATATTCCAAACTTGCAAAACACAGCAACCTAAGAAAAGAAAAACAAGACGAATTAAATACATTTCTCTTTTCTAAAGCCTGAGGCGTGCACAATCTTGTCTTTTTGATCAGGCACATGAGACAAGATCCACCAAACAACACAATCAAGCTGTGCTGCAGTGAATAACAAACTATCTACCATAACCCTCTTCGAAGGAATTCATAGAACCCTGTCTATCAAAATGTTTAGACCATACTTTCTTTTCTAGTGGTCTAGTCTTATCTTTGGAAACTAACTTCTTCGAAGAAGATAAAATCTTACATACCTCAGCGGTTTTTGAACAAGTTTGAGCTTGTTTGTTAATCGATTTGCTCTTCATTGAAGTTTGTTGACATATCTTATTTTGTGTTTGTACTTGAAACACTTTGAAAGTTCATGACCTTTGAATGAAAAAGAAAAGCATGTCATCCTATAAGATGATTCAGACGCCCGAGATGTGCAAGCTGCTAGACACATAATGAAACCTGAAAAATTAGACAGAGAGTTTCCAACAACAAAAGGCCAACTTTTTCTATCAGATTGGTTGAGTCTTCTTCTGAAAGAATATCAAGATTGATGTATGTATTGCTACAATTATCAAAATGAATATCTTCACAAAGAAATGCAACACTTGACTTTTCATTCTCTTCATTAGAATCAAATAGTGATCAACATTTCATCAAGAGTTGCAGCAAGACCTTTGTTCCCAGTGATTTTCCGTGGTTCGAAAATCATTTGCAGAATGACCAAAACCTTTACACTTAACGCACTAAGGCATATCCTCGTCATCTGTCTCGTCAACATCCATGTTTTTAGGAGGAACACGATTGTGAGGTTACTGACCTGGCTTTATCTCTGGAAAACCGTTTACTTCTCTTCAAGAAGATCTCTAAATTGTCTTGTGATCGAAGAGACTGACTTGTCAAGATCTTCATCTGAGCCTCAGAAAGATCATCCTAGAGACGCAAACAGTTTTACTCTTGTCAAGTAGTTTTGATGTTCTTTTGGCTTTGAAGGCAACATCCTTTCCGATTTTGGATGTGTGCTCATGATCAAAGAGCTTTAACTTTGCAACCAACATATATATTTCTGGAGAGAAATCAAGGTTATTTCCCTCAACGATGTAATGCTTCTTAGAATCGTATCTAGATGGCATAATTTTCATCATGATGTCTTTTTCAGGAATAATCTTACCCAATGTAAAATATGCTTTAACATTTAAGACACTTGTGATTAAACTCATCAAATGAATCTTCATCTTCCACATGAAGGTTTTACCAATCGAAATTTAGGTTTTGAAGTCTGGCTTCCTTTTCACTGGTATTCCCTTCAAATACGGTTTCTAAGATATCCCACGCATTTTTAGACTGAGTGCACGTATTCACATGGTGCTGAAGATCTGGGATAATGATAAGTGCTTAATTTACATGATTTTAGTGTCCATTCCATACTTGTTTTATCTATATTACTTTCATTATATGTTTATTACTCTTGTTTTCTCTTTTATTTGTTTATTTAGGTGAATCATCCAAAAGAGTGGGAATTACCATGAAAGTGCTAAAGAATGGATTTTACAGGGAGGACCAAAAGAAATGTGTTCAAATCCAAACTTTTTCGCCCATTTTTGAAGAGAATTTAATTACGAAAAATAACGCAAAAATAATGAGGTCATTCCGACATCGGACGAAGAAGTTGTGGGCAAAACGAGATCGGAAGATTTTAAGTTACATAGAGAGGTTCGGCTGATAACTCCATCAGCTCGAGTCAACCGAACCTGCAACATAAAAATCGAGTTTTCAGAATATTTTAAGGGTAAATTTTCGGCTAGAAGATGATCCAATGACCTAAGACGAACCTACAAATGAGTTTGAATAAAGTATCCAGGAGAGGGTTCGTCTAATAAGAGAAGCCATGAAATGAGCCGAACCTTGGAGCAAGTTTTGGACGAAAATACAAGAAGTTACAGGAGAATGTTCGACCGAAAAATAGCTAGCCGAACCTAGGTTCGACTGATAACTCCATACCACTTTTGAGCCGAACTTAACAACCTCTTGGGACACTTTTGACGCGTTTTTGACCTTATTTTCGATAATACACGGGCCCAGAAGGATTTTGAAGACCCAATTTCGTAAGCACTATATAAAGACACCTCCCAAACATTAAAAATACATCTTTTACATTATTTTGAAAGTCTTGGAAAGGAGGATCAACATAACGGAGCAAAAGTTATGGTTTCAGAGAGGTTCATCAATCGTAACGATTTCTTCTCTAGTTTATCATATGTATAACATGGATGCTTCTACATCCAGGAGTAGCTAAACCATACTTGATTGAGTATGAATTCTATGTACTATATATAATTTGATTTAGTATATGAATCTGTTTTGATTTCTTCATATGATTATCGTTTGTGTTTATTATTAATAATGAATATGTTTGATTGATAGATTGTTTAGGTTGCCAACTGAATATATTTGTTAACTCAATCTAATGCTAGTAAGGGTTAGGATATCCGTAATTGTAGAATAATTCCTTACACAAGTAGAGAACGTGAGACCTTGCGGAGGGATTCCGTAAAGCAATCGTGTGTAAACACAAAACTAGCAAGTAGACCGAGCGTACTGAGTCTAACTACTAGTATTAAACCAAAATTCACAGACCATAAATTATTCGAATGAATTACATATTGTAAGCGTACCTCAAGGTGGTTCAGAAGAATAGACTCTGGCAACTAACCGTACCTGTTGTCCAGTGGCTTAAGGGATTTTGGAGATAGCTAAGCATACTTGATATCTTATGGTTGGTGATAATCTATGATTAATGATGAATGGATTAATAATATACTACTTTGATGAATATTTAGTTACAAAGAAGGATTCCTCGATCATCTCTCTCTCTATTGCTTGCAACTCAATTTCAATTGCTTTATTTACTTTGTTTACAATCTAAAACAAAACCCCCAGTGACCTTTTTGACAACTAAACTCCCTGCTCTTCGAGGGAACGATCCTTGCTTCCATTATATTACTAGTTAATTGTGTGGAAATAAGTGATTTAATTTGATTACACTCACGACACGCATCAGGTAATGTTATTCAAACCGTCAGAATTTTTCTTTGCAGCAAGAACCTCAGCAGGGTCATATGCACCAATATCCTTTGGTACGGTCGCATCTCTTACGGCAACAAGTGGAGAATCATAGCCATTAACTACATAGACCCATGATTGAAAATCACGCGCTTGAAGAAACGCACGCATAAAAATTTTCCACCATAAGTAATTTGAGCCATCGAAGACTGGTGGTACATTTATAGAGATTGCACTTCTGACCATATCAGATCGCCACAAACATAGACTTATGAGGTCTTTAATGTGTTTTCCTGCTATGATACCAATTGAAAATGCGGGGGTCTAACAACCACGCCGAACAATTCGTTTGAAAATCTGAGAGGACTTACTCCAATATACTTTCTAGAGAATCAACTAGACAGTCAGACTCAATCTATAAGAAAAGTATATCAAAGAGTTTATATCTCTATCTCTCAAATCAATCTGCAATCAGCAAATAGAAATCTGCGAGCCCGATTGAATAAAAGAGAAGTAACTTGAATGGTACCAAAGACCAATGTTCAAGGATCAATCAATTTCAATCAACAACCAAAGGTTGGATTTCCCAATTGATCGATTCAACGCACAACCTGTGATATTTCAATTATATAACAAAATATAATGCGGAAAATAAATAATACATACACCAGAATTTTGTTAACGAGGAAACTGCAAATGCAGAAAAATCCCGGGACCAAGTCCACCTTTGAACACCACACTGTATTAAGCCGCTACAGACACTTGTATACTACCAATGAGCTTCGGACTGGACTGTAGTTGAACCCTAATCAGTCTCACAACTGATTCAACATACAGTTGCGCTACGACTAAGAGTTACTACGACCCAAATTCGAAGACTTGATAAACAAATTTGTCTCCCACATAAATACCTATGAGTTTTGAGGTGCCTTGGCCCCTTAGTAATATAGGCATTAAAATTTGAGGTGCCTTGGCCCCTTAGTAATATAGGCATTAAAACTGGAATTGGATTAAGAACCAGCTATTGTCGTTTCCAAATCATGCCTGCATTTTTATTCTAGTCAATTAGTACTTCAATTTTAAGATAAGTGATGTTTTTATTTTATTTTTCTATTTTTGCATAAAAATAGGTCAAATAAAAAATAAAAAAAATAAAAGTATCACTTTTCCTAAAACAGAAGGAGTATTACCTTAGAATTGCCATTCTTATTCTTTTGCTTTATGTGTTCGATGCTACATGCAGCTATCTACTATACGAACGTAATATCGTCCTACACAACTGCCAATGAGTGAAACATGCGTGAAACAATCAGGCGCTCTTGCAGAAATTTCGATAAAGATTTTGAGGGCGATCTTCCAAAAATAAAACATTAGTTATTTTGAATAAGAAATAAAACGATTCATAAATATAATTAAAATTCTAGTTTTTAACTATATATAAGTCATAAGTGTATGGTTTTCTTACTTCACATCTTAGTTATCCAATGGTGATGGAGATGCTCATTCAAACTTTGATATAAACACATCAAAAAGGAAAATTCATTTCCAAAAGTAATGTAATTTAAAAACACATTCTTATGATTTGAGGGGCGATTTTCCATGTTTTGGAGGTGATCACAAAGTTATTGGTTTTCATCTGATCAAACCATCTCTTTTTTATTCCTCCACTTTGTGTTTGTTCCCCTTTTATTTTCCCTCTACTGATATGTTCCCTTTGATCCCACTCTTGAGGTACATTGCAGCGCGCGCATAGAAAACCCTTTTTAGGGTTTTAAACCTTGGAGCTCTTTAATGCCGGAAACTGACACCTTCACAGGTTCCAGTCCAGACACAGCATCTGCTACCCCTTCTGTCAGCCATTGGAATTTAGTTTCCGGTGGTGCTGATGATCTTTTTCAATGCCCTCTTCGTTGTTTGGATGGGTGCAGGAATGATGTTGGAGGGAGAGGGCTCTTGAGGGTTTCATTGTTCAACCATTTGAAGAACCAGCATTACAAAGGGGGTGAAGGCTTGGATAGATGCCGAGAGAGGCTTCGAAGCAATGTTGATATTTATGAAGCTTGGGAGGCTGTTTTACTGCAATTGAAGTGATGGCTGTGCACTCAATGTATGCATGTAAATGCCCGGGATAAGAAGTGTAAAAAGCATAAATAAAGATCTGTTGTGCCTGCGCCATGAATTTCTACAGGACCTGTGAGTCTTTTTCAGGGTATACCTGCACCTGCTACATTTATTACCCCCTCTATTCCATTCGCTTATAGTTACAATGATAATGCTTTGCCTAACTTAAGTCTGGAACTGTTGAGTACTGTTTTTAGCGCCCAAATCCGTACAGTTTCCAGTGTCCCTGCCAAGTGTAGGTTGAATTTTGCTCGAACCTTCAAATATGTGCTATATAGAATTATTGCACAACCCATGGAACTCGCGCCCTGGATCCAGCTCATGCTCTTTCCAATATGTACCTTTCATACTTATATCTCCTAAGACAGTCAGGAAGAGAAGACCAGTAACCAGAAAAAACTTTAAACAAGGTCCATTAATCTCGCCCAGAACCAATGTGATGGAGCTAATGGTTGCGTGGTACTAATTCAGAGAGTTCTGGAGGACCATGAGCTGTGGAAGAAAGAGTTTTAGAAGATAAAGAAGGACAAGACAGAGTGCCAGGAAACTGTTAACTTACAACTTTGTAAAGGGAAGCTCAGGGATGGGTAATATGCAACCGCTATTCGAACTCAAACTTCCAGTGGCGTTGCGCCTAGCAATGAAGGCACACTGAATGAGCTGCGTTGCAAGCATCCCGTGTCGCCTCCCCATGTGATTCCACCTCCTCTTTCTTCACATAAAGCAATGGTTGCGTCTACTGACCTTGTTTTAGGCAGACTGCGAAGCTTCCCAAAAGGAACTTCTTGTGGCAGAGACGGCCTCAGGGCACAACATCTCTTAGATTCTCTTAGCGGTTCGGCTGCTTCCATCTCCGAAGAACTCATCGCTTCCATCACAGACATAGTCAACCTATTGCTTGCTGGTTTATGTCCACCTGCCTTGGGCGAAACCTTAATATTTAATATTTCTTATTTTTGGGAAAAATAGTTTCGGTTTCCTTAAACCAAATATTTTTATATTCCTTGATTTTCTCACATCTTATAAATCTTCTTCCCGTCCGAAAGAAGACTATCATTTTTCAATGGAGAAATCGGTAAAAGCAGAATCATCTCTTGATGATTAGCACTCTGTGCGTCAGTTATGACTGAAACTCATGATGTTCCTCTTCATGATAACTCTCAAGACTCTCTAAGAAAACAAATGCACTCTGTTAAAGGTTGTATTAGATATCATGAACTGATGATAAAGAATTCAAAAGAAGTACTAGCAAATCTTCATTCTCAACTGCTGGAGATGAACAAATCTACTAAAAAGGGAAGTGCTCAGAGGAATTTGAATCCAGTTTTTGAAAGCAATCTTCACAAGAATGAGAGAGAGAATATTAGACATCAATTTTTGATTTCTTTCATTGATTGTATTGTTTTATTATGAATAAAATTATTTGATTGGTAATTTTTCTTGTAATAATTTCTGGTTTACATAGCCTGTGCTTGAATGCTTTTATCTTATTGTTATGTATGTTTATGGGATGATTGATTTCGGTTTAAAAACCTTAATATTCGATCTCATATATTGTGAACCCTTATGATTTGGGTGACTTTTTGATTTAGCAGGATTAAGTTCTATCCCATGTTGGTAGGCTTTATCAAAGAATCATGAGGGGTTCTGATAGAAAAAATATGTGAAAAAGTCACAATATGTTGAATCGGTTTTGGTTTAGCATAAATTCATATGTGTTTCGACGGTTTTCAACTCTTGCTTGCAATTGTTAAAATCGGTTTTCAACGTTTCTCTGGTAAATGTTGAGGGTTGTTGTTATTCTTTTGTTTATGCATAAGGATGACAACGTGATGATATTTCGATACCAATTCTCCCTGGACAAAGATGCAAACATATTGGAGAAGTGGATGCGAAATTTGAGGTAACAATCTTGTTTAGTTAATTGTTTTCCTGTTTAAGAAATGCCTGAGTTTATATCGTATATATTTATTGTTTTTGCTTAACAAAACTTTGGTTCAATTGATATTTATTCCATGATGTGTGTGTGGATGTGTGATTCAATTGATTCCGGTTAAGAAAAACTATTGTTATCTTGCTTTATTATGTGGTATCAATTGTTTAGCCTTACAAAAATTCGGTGCAATTGCGGTACTTTTAATGTCTATGTTGTTTCAATTGCTTCCGGTTGAGGTGAATAATTATGCAAGTTGATTTATTTTGGTTTGTATGAATTATTTATGGATTAACGAAATAAAAGGTGTACGAGATGAGTTGTTCAGTCCAATTCGATTTCGGATAAGAGAAACTAAGTTAATTCTGATCTTAGTTAGTGTAGTTGCAGGAAATCCCTCACTACACCCCTCATATGATTTCATTATTAATCAGCTCATTTTAGGTTTATGCTCTTAATTTTATTAATCAATCTTTGAATATTCTTACAAGAAAACATAAAGAAATCAAGAATGATCTCTGCTTTAAACTTTCTCTCTCCTCTTTACTTGTTTCTTACTCAAAAAATATCTCTCCCTCTCTTTACAACTCGAACGACTATTTATAAGGAAATACATAGTGGATGACAGCTAATCTGTCCTTTATTTTCGGGTATGGTCCGCGACATTCTCGCAACCTTACAAATGTTAATTTCGCGAATTCTCTAATTTTCGCATGACTATCATATCTTTCTCGTGATCTTAGATGACGTCATTTATTTTATCATTTCTGAAATCGTTCTGCGACGCTGTTGTGATGTGTCATTGATAATTTCGCTGAAACTTTGTCATTGCGAGATTCTGATCCTACATCTTGCCGCTTCTCATATATTCTCTGCAAAGTAGAGAATGATGTGAGAAATGCGCAGTTGTTCATCTTTTCATATTCTGCATTTATCACACGTATTCTTTCTTCCATTTGTTTCTTGACACGTCTTCTGTAACCGCTACTTTTCAACCGCTCACGTCTCTTCGTCTTAATGGTGTTTATTTCTTCGAGTAAAAAAAATCTCCTTTATATACTCTTCTTACTCTTCTTTCCACTTTTCTTTTTACTTTCTCTTCTATTTTTATTCTCTCATCTCTGCAACTCTGTTATTCTTCTGCAAGTTCTGCTGCTGTAATTTTTTCCTCCTTCAGTCCTCTTACTTTTTATTCATTCTCATACTCTATATTCAAACATGGCTCCAAGTGGTCATAGATATTAGAAGAATTTACAAGATGTCCAAAAATATCTTGCTGAAAAAGGTTTCACACTTTCCACCATTCCTGGTGAAAATGCCAAATCAATTCTTTCTGTCAAACTTTTTTCTGATCAGTATTGTGATGATCAATCAATCATAATTTCGCTAGGTCAGATTCTCGAAGGTCTCCCTATTCCTCTTTATAACCCAGATCTTCCTTTATTTTATGAAATTCTCGCTCACTCGGGATTTTCGCGAGCTATCTTCCAACTGAGTGGGGACTGCATCCGTCTGATGCTAGAGTTCGCTAATCGTGGTGCTGGTAGAGGATCTCTACTCCAAAGAACTTAGGGATCCTAAATTCGCAAACCTAGAGATAGTTGCTGAGAAATACAGTAGCGAATTTCTTTGAGAACTATGAACTTATCTCCATGAAGAAAGAGAATACTCGCTGGGGTATTCGCTTAAAAAGGAAAGATAACATTGATGAAGCCAAAATTCATGCAAGATATTGACTGGCATTCTGGTAAAAACACAACTCCTCGCCAATCCAAAGATGATAAATGGTGTGTTTTTCCTTTAATGCTAAAAGGACCCTACATTGCTGGGTCAAATGTTCTTCCTGCGAATCTCGCTGCTTATCAACCTTGGGTTTTCTCTTGGCCCGAGAAGGAGAAAGAGGTATGTTTCTTCCCATTTAACTCACTTTATATTTCTTTATTGATTTTTATTATTCTGTTCGCTAACTCTTGCGACATTCCGCAGATCCAAAAACTGAAAGATAGTTATAACAGGACTGGGAAATCTAGTACTCTGTTAGCTCTTCGCTCATACACAGATGAGGTAAGAAATTTTCTCTTATTTTAAATTTTCAATATGATTTAAACATACTTACTTCCATGCTTCCATTTCTTATTTCTATCTGTGTGTGAAGATTATTGCTGAAGTAGAAGAATCTCGATGTTGCGAAGATTGGTGATAAAGGTAAAGGTGCTCTTCGCAGGGAAAAATCAACTGGTCCTCCTCCAAAGAAAAGGAAAGTTCGTTCTTCTTCTCCTTCAAATATTCCTCCTCACGAAAATTCGAAAGTGACAAGGGTGATGAGGACAACGATGATCTTGCTGCAAGTGAAGATTCTCCACCTGAATCTTCTATGGCTAAGCTCTGGCCTCTTTTCTGATTCTCTACAAGGAATGGGAGATAGCCAATTCGCAAATACCTGCAAAGCTCTCGCTACCCTTTGCGATGTCCCTTTACTGGATGGTGATAGCTCTCTTCGTGGAGTTTCTAGATCAGTGACTCCCGACTTCTTGCATTCTCTCAATAGTCTGGTATACTTTTATCCTTTTACTTCTTCATTGTTATAACTCAAAATTTCTTTCTATATTAATATTTTTTATATTTTTCGCAGGCTGGAAAAGCTTCTTTTTGTTGCCTCAGATCTAGAGAGAAGACGCGAAAATCTTGAAAAGAAGAATCTTCAATTTCGCAAAAAGAATGAAGAATTGGAAGCTGAAGTTAAAGGTCTTCGCGAGAAAAATAGACAATTAGAAATTGATTCTTCTTCGTATAAGAACAAAATCTCTAGTCTTCAGCAAGCTAATAATCAGCTTTACGGTATGTTACTTTTCTCTTTTCCTTTATTCATTCATCCTGTTGTTTATCTTATTTAAATGATCCTTTTTGCAGACATTTATGGTCTTTCTGATGAAGCTACCCTTCTTCGTTCATTTCCTAATGCCTTGGATAATGATACCCTTCTTGAGCGTCTTAACAATTCCTTAAATAGCTTCTCAAATGATAGAATTTCATCTCTTTCTCTAAATGAGCTTAGATCTAAATTTCGCCTCTTAGAAATTGATCATAGATCTAGTTTAGGCTTAGCCAACCGATTTAAGCGTCTCCTTCTTGATTCTAAAGAGAAAACCAATGAGTTAAGAACCAAAATTAGCGGTCTCATAGATGATAAGGATCGCATCTCTGATCAAGGTGCCAAGGCTTTGGCGAAATTCCAAGAGGCTTCTTGAAGTTCAACTTGAACGAGATGAAGCTAACCGCAAGAATATCGAACTCTGCGAAAGGGAAAATCAAATTCGTTCTCGTCTTCTTATAAGTAGTGAGGATGAATTTGTTTGGGCTGCGAAAATCTTAGATGATGCTAGAAAAGATTTAGGTGTAAATGTTAGTCTCCAAGTTGAGCATACACCTTGATTAGAGATATGATTTCTGACAGAGAAGGTTACTAACTGCTCTTCTTTACTAATTTTTTCTTATGAATTCTCATCAAGTTAATAATTGATTGTCTTTTGTTCGCAGATTCTGAAAATAGATATCGTGAAAAGATTGAAGAACTGAAGCTGAAAAGGAGGAACTCGCAAAGAATCTTTCTTCTCGCAACGACAAGTATTCTAGATTAAAGAATCAAATCAAGATCACTGTTGCGAATTTTAAGAATGATGCTATGCATTTTCGCAATCAAACTATCCAAATGGTTTGTGACGATCATAATATCCCACATTCTGATTATCCTTGTCTTTGGAAGAAATCCCACAGAATACTCCCAGTTTGATTATCTCTGAAGCGAAGCTGACGATGAAGAATCTGATAGTGATGGAAGTTCTGATGGTGATGAAGATTCTGACGCAGACGAAGAAGGAAACAAGTCTGATGAAGATAATGAAGGATTAACTAAGAAGTAGTCTTTATTTCTTTCTTTGATTCTTTGTAATACTTGTACATTTATTTCTTCTTTCTGTATATTTGTGTTTCTTTCATTTTGACCTGCATTAATTAAAACAATTCTTCTTTGCAATACAGTTAATCAATATAATCATTAATTCTTGAATCTTTGAGTAAATCTCTCATATGGAGACAAATAACATTTTCTAATTTCATACATTCCCATACTTGCCTCTGTTATTTGAATCCAAATGAGAGATTTCATAAAAAATTCTTATTGTATAACTTCGCAATCTTATGCGAAGTGAATTTTGTTTCTTTTCAAAATCTCATTCCTGTGTGGTCTTATTTTGCCTTCCTAATTAAAGGTCTTATTATGCCACCTCTTGTCATTGCGACAAAATCGCAGGACGTCCTTGCACTTTCATGCAAAAACCCATTGATCTTGCCTTAACTTTTTCTTTTGTATTATGGCCTCTTCAGGAATGTTGCGACAATATGACAGGCCTAAATATTCTTGCGAAAATGAAGCCCCATGACATTGCCGTCTTGCGACGAAATCGCAGGACGTCTTCGCACTTTCATGCGAAAACCCATTGATCTCGTCTTATCCTTTTCTTTTGTATTATTGCCTCTTCAGGATTGTTGCACAAATATGACAAGCCTTAATATCCTTGCGAATAAAAAGCCTCATGACATTTGCGTCTTAAGACACTTATCAGCTCCCTAATGGAGGGTGCCGCCCTTATCTCCCCCTGGTTGCCCCTTCAAGGAGGCGTACTTCTACCATACAAGGTTAGCTCCTCCCATCCAGTCTTAACAACAACCAGTTTTTTCGCAGCCTCTTATCCCTTTTACCTATAGGGCTTATGGTTACGAGACTGCACCCTAAGTGGGGTTTTCTTCAGGCCGAGTGCAGTATAAGCCAAGACTTGTCAAGAATGGCAAAGTACGCTTCAAACGTCTCTGGCACTCTTGACTCAACCGTGTACCTCGGCGCCTTGATCAGATCTGCACTCCTTGGGAGAGTCCTTATTACCTTAGTCGCCCAACCTAAGTCATATGCTTAAGCTGAGAATCCAAGGTGCCTCTCCCGGATGGGCTTCATTGACCCCAAATCTCCATGACTCAGGTTCCGGTGGCGGTGTAGCCTTTCCCTGAGTCATGCAATAGGTACCCCCTTATATGACGTACTTTAGGTCTTACATTTGCCTCTTGCGAAATTGTATTCGCGAACTAGGGTGTACGCCATAAAGGTTGCCCTTTTCTTTTGTCATTTTTCTCTGATTACTTTCTGTAAAATTCATTATCTCTGCGAGAGTCTCGCAAATCATCATATTGTATCTGAATTTCGCAATCTCAATTTTGCCATTCAATCAAATGTATTTTTGAGAATTTTGCTTATTGCGAGAGTATCGCAACAACTTAATCATTCATACATTTCTTGTTTTTATTACCTTTGTCATCCTCTGCTTCTTTATTATTTTCTGCTACTGCTTCCTTAGTAGTGGTATGTTCATTTTTTATTCTGAGCTAGCATTTTTCGCAACATCTTTTCCTTTCCTTTCGATTGTATCCACCATCAACCTCTCACTTCTTTGTGTATCTTTGATTTTGTGTCGCCATTTTCCTTCTTGTTTGCTCTTCCTTCGCAAGATTCTATCTCAGTTTCGTAACACCTCTTTCCTTCAACCCAATCTCCCTTTATGATTCCTACACCACTGGGGTGAGGGAATTTGATGCACTGGTGAAAGTTGAAGCTACACCTAGAATCCCATGTAGCCAAGGTCGACCAATTAACGCATTGTAGGGTGATTCTACATCAACGACACAGAATAAGATTTCAGAAGATATTCCCTTCAATGGAATTCGCATAGTAACCTCCCCTTTAGGCTTGTTAGCAGTACCATTAAAACCATATATCTTATATGTTGATGGTATAAGATCATCATCTCTTCCACCCATGGTTTTATAAGTATGATAAAATAAGATGTTCACAGAGCTTCCAGTATCGATTAGAATTCTATTGATTGCCCATGAATCTTCAGCTTCATCATCCTCATCTTCTTTCGGTTTTGGATTAATTTCTAATTTTACTACCAATGGATTGTCATGCACCTCTTCTCCTTCGGGAATTTCTTCTGGTAAAAGAAATGATTGTTTTCTGCCATTCCTCTAGTGGCGAGATTTTCGCAATATTCATAATTTCTCTTCCATCATTATCTCTTGCGAACACTCTACTCAAAACATTATCATGAAAATCTTCAATTGTCTTATATGAATGTACGATAGAGTGACAGAGATTTTTTGCTTTTGCACCAACTTCTATGAAGAATGTTTCTTTCTTTTTCATCGTATTCACTTTGTGATGTTCTGGTGGTGGGTAGTGGTTGAGATTGTGGATGCCCTACCAGAAAGTCGTTTAGTTTTCCTTGATCTATCATTCTCAAAATAATTTTTTTACATTTCTGCAATCATTTGTGGTATGTCCATGAAAATGATGATAAGAACAAAACTCATGACTTCTGTGGTTTGGAGGTGGTTCCGTTCCCATGTTCCATGGTGTTGGTATATTCTCCATCAAGATTATAGCTTCCCATATCTTCTCCACACTTGCATTTAGAGGTGGCATCTTGATTTCTTCCCATACTACCTTGTGACCTCCTTGTCCTCTATTATAGTTTTGTCTTTGACCTCCATAAGTTTCTTGCGGTTGATCGAGTCTTTGAATCTTGTTATTTCCTCCACGATTGTAGAAATTTCTTTCTCTTTCATACTCTTCTTGATCTCGGCTTCCCATAGCTACCAGTTTCTGTTGATTGTTACTTGTCACCTTCTCTTGTTGTACTTGCGAAGTATTCGCCACTGTGTTTATTAGCTTGGGTAATAAGCTTGCATTCGCTGTTTGTGAGCTGGTGTTCGCAACTGGATATGATTCCATTTCATTTTGCCTTTCCTCTAGAGCAATGTATTCTTCTTGAAGTTCTCGCAATTCAGTCATTGTGATCGTATTCTTGACTCTGAAAATTTGGACATACAATAGGTTTGTTGCAAACATAGCATTGATAAATGATAATATAAGATATCTCTCATCTACACGGCCAGCCATTTCGCTACACATAGTTCTCCATCTTTTAGTCAGGTGTTTCAAACTTTCGCCAATCCTTTGTTTTAATCCAAACACATCTTCTATACCAGGTCGCGAGGAATTATTACTTATATATCCCCCAAGAATGTAGTCTGCAAATGATTGAAGGAGGTTATTGTGTTCTTTGGTAGACCTTCAAACCATTTTAACGCCTCTCCTGTTAAGCTGGATGCGAAATATTTGCACAATACGCATCATGATTTTCCCATTGTAACATGCACCTCACATAGGCTTTAATGTGTTGAATTGCACAAGTTGTTCCATCAAAAATGCTGGTTAATGCGGGCAAATTGCATTTCGGTGGTATTCCTCCTAATTGTACTTCCCTTGTAAATGGAGTTTTCGCAGCTTCTTCTATTGCTTCATCCAATTGTCTTCTACCTACTTCTCCTCTATATTTAGCATTCCTCTCATTTCTTCTAATTCTTTCAAGATTTGTTTATTTACACCTGAATCTTGATCCATTGGTCTCTTTAATTTCGCCTCTCTTCTTCTGCGTTCATGTCTATCTTCTCTCGCGAAATTTTTCATTTGTTCTTTATTATCCTCATCTCGTCTTCTTCTGCGATTCTCTTCCTCATCTCTATCTTGAATTCGCATATGATGATGCCTTTCATTTTCCCCCCATGATTTTGTTCATTTCTTATCAATTCAATTCGTTGTCTTTCAGCCATCCTCTTTACTCTATCATACTCCTCATTGAGATTACTGTTATTCCGGTTTTGTGTACGTCTTCTTTCTCGATTGTCATGATTGTTCTGGCGAATTGTCTCCTGAAGCTCTTGTTCTTCCATTTCCGCTCTCAATCTTTCACGTTCGCAGATTAAATGTGCTTGTTCAGCATAATGTCTTTCAATTTCTTCCTCAATTGTCTGTTGATTTCTTTGAGTTTCTGTCACATGTAAAATTCTTCTTCCTTCCTCTTGATTTCCTTCGCCATCTTGGTCATTTCGTCCCTGATGTTGTCCGTTCTCTTGATTTCCACCATTTTTCCCATCATCAAAAGTTTCATTTTGTGGAACGTAACGATCATCAGCTCTTTCTCTATTTTCGCGATATTCTTCATTAGGATTTGATATTTCTTCTTGAATATTGTTTCCATCATTGATTGTGGGTGAGTTTCGCCTCATTTATCTTCTAGTCGATCTTGAATATGATTTTGTAATACTTCTCGATCTTCTATTCTGTAGTCTTATATTCTCCATCCTTAATTCGTGATTTTGCCTTGTTAAATTTGCACGTTCTTCTGCCTCAACTCTTCTTTCTTCATGTATTCTTCGCCTCAACGTTTCTAACGCTCCAATTTCCTCATCTCCATGAATTATTCCTTCATATGCTTCTTGATTTCTCTCTTCCTGTCTATAATTTCTGTTTTGTTGCTCTTCTTCTACTTCTTCTGCCGAATTTGATTGCCAAGTGTGTATGCTCACCCTATCATAATCTGTATTCCTCCCTTGAACTAGTGTTTGTTGAATTGGTGGTTGAATTTGATTTTCTCTATTACTTGTCATTCTAGTAGATTCTCCCATTTCACTTCTTTCTCTTCCAGCAATTCTTTTGCTTCTTCTAACAGTAGTCGGTTGTTCGGATGTATTTCTTCTTCTAGCCATTTCCTCAATGTTAACAATATTGCAAGAAAATGGAAAATTCTTAATCAATCACTCTAAATTTTCACAAATCTCAATATCAATCTTCAGCTTTTTCTAAAATAATCTTCAACACCTCCCTGTTTCTAGCGCCATTATGTAGTTGCAGGAAATCCCACACCACACCCCTCATATGATTTCATTATTAATCAACTCATTTTAGGTTTATAGTCTTAATTTTATTAATCAATCTTTGAATATTGTTACAAGAAAAGATAAAGAAGTCAAGAATGATCTCTGTTCTAGACTTTCTCTCTCCTCTTTACTTGTTTCTTACTCAAAAAAGATCTCTCCCTCTCTTTGCAACTCGAACGACTATTTATTAGGAAATACATAGTGGATGACAGCTAATCTATCCTTTATTTTCGGGTATGGTCTGCGACATTCTCGCAACCTTACAAATGTTAATTTCGCAAACTCTCTAATTTTCGCAGGACTATCATATCTTTTTGGTGATCTTAGCTGACGTCATTTATTTTATCATTTCTGAAATTATTCTGCGACACTGTTATGCTGTGTCATTGATAATTTCGCTGAAACATTGTCATTGCGAGATTCTGATCCTACAGTTAGACTTGTCAAAGTGATGTTTCGGTTATTCAAGTCTAATCGAATGCCTTAACAAGAAATGTTAGTTAACTAACCTAGTACTTGTCTTGTTTAAAAATGAAAGGTCTAAGTTTATGGATAATTAGAACCTGATGAGAAAAATAGAGTTTATCTTTATTTTGGTCTTATCGAATTAAGCGGTTGTTTTTGAACAATTGGTTTAGCAAAGGGACTAAGGTGCTTAGTTGTTTTTTGATTTGCTAAACTAAATTTGAAAAATTGTTTCCTTGGTAACATATCAAAATAAAACTAATTGTAGTTTCGGTTTTGATATTGGTTATCAGAACATGATGTGTGGAACCCTCGTGCCTAGCTCTACAGGTTTGCAAGTCTATTTTGAGATTTGTAAGATTCTTTTCGTGTTGTTCTTTATTTTTTCGTTTTTTTGTCATTTTTGTGACAAAAAGGGGGAGAAATATATGGAGTAAACAGGTGATACTGGCATAGGAGAGCTTGGAGATGATACCACGGTTTTTTTAAGCGCTTGCGTAACTGCATTGCTAGTTATGATGCCAATGTACATGTAGGAGATTTTCTCTTTCATAGATTAGGAATGGTCATTCGAAAAGGGGTTGGAGCTCAGCTTGTTGTTCGGCTTCCGACAAATTTTTTACCAGATGATAATCCATCTGAATTTTAAATTTGAAGTGTAAAACCTCCTAGACAAATCTTTTGTTATGATATAAATTCCATTTTTACATATAAACATTTGCAAATTGTTCATTTTATTAAGTAAAGTTTTTCTTTTATGATATGATCTTTTTTTCTTTGCATGCATATGTCTTCTTTTCTTGCATATTCATGAGTTTGAACATTTTTAAAAAAGTAAAAACAATAACATAATTCATCAAAAGAAAATACACAATATAATTGGAATGTTATCATTTTCAATGAATGGGTGATTAGTCTGCATCAACCACCGGTTCCGATTGGTAGCAATTATCATTTGTGCATATCACTGAATTAAGATAATGTTCACTATAATCAAACACAAGAAGCAAATAATGTACAACAACTTAGAGAGAATTATCAGCTTTTGCGACCTGAAGATGGATGTTGCAATGAGGATTCTGTCAGTACTAATCAAATATCTTGCATTGAACTCGATTAGTCCCGAGCAAATCTCTGCAAAAATGTGCATCAAATGAACATGTATAGAAATTGAAGATAAAAATTGAAAAAGAAGAACACTGTGAAGATCACTAAGAGAAACAACCTTACAACAAAATACTTTAAGTTTGGAGATCTTCTCCTCTATCTTCTGCTCCAATCCTTTCAAAATTAAATTCAGAATTGTAAGAGATTTCAGAAATTTGGGTAGGGTGTAAAATTTGATCAAGCACAAGAAGCAAGCAATGTACTACTTAAATCGCTACAATGAGGATGATCACATGATTGTATAGTACCTACAATGAGATTGCAAAGATAATGTTTAAAATTGCTTAAATCAACCTTCACAAAGACGGATAAGGATCTCCACCAATCTCAAGCAAATTTCTGCAAGTAAGCAAATATAAACCTTTATATATATGATATAACATTGTGTACAAAAGATAATGGTAAAAATTTAGATGTGATATCATAAATATCACATATAAGATATAAGTTTGATGTCAGTAAACCATATTAAACCTTTAAAATAACTCTCCAAGTTATCATTTATTAAAAACTTCATCTATGATACATAAACATAATTATTTTTATTACTATATTATATCCTATAACGACATGAACATTTAATCTTATGCATGTATAAATGAGTAAGAATGTCATCAAAAGACCAGTTTATATAAGGTTCCATTACCCACTACCTAGAGATTTCTATAAGCAACTTTGGTAAGCTCATCCTTTAGGGTCAGTAATATAAGGTCTTTTCTAACTAGACGACG
Source organism: Papaver somniferum (assembly GCF_003573695.1). Classification (NCBI taxonomy): domain Eukaryota; kingdom Viridiplantae; phylum Streptophyta; class Magnoliopsida; order Ranunculales; family Papaveraceae; genus Papaver; species Papaver somniferum. Next base: position 1,774,009 of record NW_020641039.1, read on the forward strand.
AAATCGTTCCCACTTAAATAGTTTTATTGTGAATCCTAAGACTTCTAATAATAAAACCAAGTCATTTTCTTAACACTTCACTCTCTTTCTCACTTTCTCCATTTGTGTTGCTGCTGACCAAATCTGTTGCCAATTATAGGAAGAAGAAGAAGAAACTAGGAAGGGAGGGATGTGCCCACTGAATGAAATTTAACTCGATTAAGAAAAATTTCTAATTGCAGCACATATTTATGGGGAAGAAGGAAACATTAGTTATTTTGAATAAGAAATAGAAAGATTCATAAATAGTTAAAATTCTAGTAAATAACTATATATAAGTCATAAGTGTATAGTTTGCTTACGTTACATCTTAGTCATCCAATGGTAACGGAGATGCTCATTCAAACTTTCATATAAACATATCAAAATGGAAAATTCATTTCCAAAAGTTATCTAATTTAAATACACATTGTTATGATATAAATTCCATTTTTACATATAAACATTTGCAAATTGTTCATTTTATTAAGTAAAGTTTTTCTTTTATGATATGATCTTTTTTTCTTTGCATGCATATGTCTTCTTTTCTTGCATATTCATGAGTTTGAACATTTTTAAAAAAGTAAAAACAATAACATAATTCATCAAAAGAAAATACAAAATATAATTAGAATATTAATCATTTTCAATGAATGGATGATTAGTCTGCATCAACCACCGGTTCCTATTGGTAGCAATTATCATTTGTGCATATCCCTGAATTAAGATAGTGTTCACTATAATCAAACACAAGAAGCAAATAATGTACAACAACTTACAGAGACTTATCAGCCTTTGTGACCTGAAGATGGATATTGCAATGAGGATATTGTTAGTACTAATCCAATATCTTGCACCGAACTCGATTAGTTCCGAGCAAATATCTGCAAAAATGTGCATCAAACGAACATGTATAGAACTTGAAGATCAAAATTTAAAAAGAAGAACACTGTGAAGACCACTAAGAGAAACAACCTTACAACAAAATAATTTAAGTTTGGAGATCTTCTCCTCTATTTTCTCCTCCAATCCTTTCAAAATTAAATTTTGAATTGTAAGAGATTTCAGAAATTTTGGTAGTGTGTAAAATGTGATCAAACACAAGAAGCAAGTAATGTACTGCTTAAATCGATACAATGAGGATCATCACTGGATTGTGTAATAGCTACAATGAGATTGCAAAGATGATGTTTAAAATTGCTTAAATCGACCTTCGCAAAGACGGATAAGGATCTCCACCAATCTGAAGCAGATTTCTGCGAGTAAACAAATATAAACCTTTATATAAATGATATAACTTTGTGTACAAAAGATAATGGGAAAAATTTAGATGCGATATCTATGATATCACATATAAGATGCAAGTTTGATATCAGTAAATCATATTAAACCTTTAAGTTAACTCTCCAAGTTATTAATTATTAAAAAGTTCATCTAGGATACATAAACATAATCATTTTTATTACTATATTAAATCCTATAACGAAATGAACATTTAAACTTATACATGTATAAACGAGTAAGAATATCATCAAAAGTCCGGTTTATATATACTCCTATCTACTGCTCGAAAACCATCAAATTTAAAATCAATATTTCATTTTCAAGTTCATACTCGTGCCATTATAGTTATTGGTGTTACATTGAATATTTTTGTGTAGTTTAAAACACAAGGAAAAGAACTTAATGGATAAACAAAATATTCAAGTTTGAAATGTTAATCATTTTATATGAAAAATATTGAAATGCAATAAATAAATACAAAATTGGTTAAAAAGATCAAAATCAACAATTCCTATGTGAAATGGACAGTTAGATTTTGATACTGTTTAAATGGACAAAAATGTAAAAATAGGCAGGATGTAACCAGTTTCATCGTGCCAATTTTCAAATATTTTTTCTTATTTTTAATTTACACAGGATGTATCCAGTTTCATCCTTGCTATTTTTTAAATTTAAGCTAAGATGAAACCAGTTTCATCCTTACTATTTTTTTTGGCCATTTGACCCAAACTATTTTTTACTCGTCCATTTAAACCGTGATTTAAAAATATTTGGACAAATGACCCATTTTCCGATAAATAAATTAGTTATTGATAAATATTTATATAAACAATAATTATTTATGTGTGCTTTTTCTTAAAAAAATTTAGTAAAGGAGATTAATATCACCCAACGAGTTAGATTTTTACATATTTCACAGTTTCAATTTTGTTTTAGCCTTCTAAGACCTTTAGTATATCGTGCATCGCGTCAGTAGTAGAGTTATAATGGAAAAGTTCAGTACTGTAATATGTCTCATTGAACAAAAAAGTTTGAATTTGGAAAGAACTCATAAACAGCAAATAAATTTAAAATCGAGAGAAGAAAAAAGCTTATACATCAAACAAAATGCCAATTTGGAAGTAGAATTATTCAAGACCATTAATGAAAATTATCTTTACATGATTAATACTTTGTCATGAGCATATAATGATTAAAGAAGAAGAATTAAATTCGATATTGAAATTATCATTGTGTATGGTTGATCGGGCTGGCATATTGGGTAATTACGCGATACAAAATGATGCCACATCGGTACATCAAGGAGATTGAACAAAATCTGGCAAGGAAGGTTCAACAGGTCCTAGCACAGCTCCATGAGTAGTTTTAATTGCAGACAAAAGTTTCACTCAAGGCTCACATGGGTTATGTTATGTTGATCTTATTGAATTTGAACTGTCACAACCCAATGTCTTACTAATTTGATTTTAATAATAGATGTTATAGTTGGGTCAGTTGTTCTTGTTAAGCCTTCCAAGGTTACATCACTAATCCTAATCTGTCATGTCCCAGGCACTCCTTTCTTGAGTGTACGTATCAGTCAGTTGTGTGTATTTAACAAAGTCCGTGTCATTTACTCGTGTGAGCTTAGAACGTGTGAGTGGCACACTTACTAATTGTAACCATATATGTTTTGAGACCTGCTTCTGTAAGGATTAAGAAAAATCGAATCTAAGTTGTTTTTCCGCCTCTCTGAGGTTTTACCCCAAATCACAGTGTAGATCCTGTGTTCTACCTATCTGTCTGCTTCTTTGTAGTATAGATCACTACAAGTGGTATCAGAGCCAGGTTTTTCCTTGGAAGTTATCATGGCAGATGGTACTCGGTTGCAGAGATTGGATGAATTCACCAATAACTTGAGTCTAGAATTGCAGGAATTGCGTGAGGAAGTGCAGTCGTTCCGATCTGTTAAAACCGATGTGCATACATTGAAAACAGATATCGATAATCAATTTCAACTTCTTCAATCTTCTCTAGATAAGAAGTTCCAATTGCTTCTCGATCGTCCGGTTTTCTCTCAGGGAAATGTTCAGGATGGTGATTCTACTCCTCCTTGGGAAGATATGGAACTACCAGATCCACCTACTAGCAACACTTTCCATGGTTATCAATCGATTCCTCAGCATCGTATCATTCAAACTCATCAGTTGGGTGAAGGTCAATTTTCTAATTACAGACCTAGAGTAGACTTCCCACATTTCGATGGAAGTAATCCTAGAGCTTGGATACGCAAATGTAAGAAGTACTTCTTTCTGCACCAAATGAATGATGAACAGAAGGTGAACATAGCAACCCTATACTTGGATGGAAAGCAAATGTCTGGTTCCAAGACTACCAAATAGGTAAGGGTATCTTGTACTGGGAAGATTTTATTATTGATGTGTGTACTAGATTTCAAGAACTTGGTCATGATAATGTAGTAGGTGAATTTAATAAATTAGATCAAACAAATAATGTGTTAGATACTAAGAACAGTTTGAAGAGTTTAAAGCATTAATGTTGGCTAAAAATCCATCACTGAATGAAGAATATTTCATCCATAGCTTCATTAGTGGACTGAAAGAGGATATAAGAATGGTTGTTCAGATGTTTACTCCTACTTCCTTGCAACAAGCTATTTTTCTGGCTAGGCGTCAAGAGTGCATCATGGACAAGGCAGCAAAAACTTCCCCACGTTTTTCAAACAAATTTGTGATGGGAATAAAACTTCAACAATTCCCAATAAGTCACTTACTCATCTTTCTTTAGTCACTACACCCATTGTCACCAGTCCTACAACCAGTCCTAAGTTACCACCAGTAAAGAAGCTCACTTATGCTGAAATGAGAGCAAAAAGAGAAAAATGCATGTGTTATAACTAGGGGTGTCAACGGGTCCGGGTCCTCCCGGGTATCAGTAGACCCGGATCCGGACCCTACTTATAATGGTCGGGTCCGGTTCCTAACGGTTCCGGATCCGGTTCCTAAACTTGTGAACCCAGAACCGGACCCGTTTAAATACCCGGGTACCCGTCTGTTCCGGGTACCCATTGGGTCTTAATAAAACTATTTAAAAAATCTCAAAAACTTAATATATTTCTCTTTTTGGCTTGGATTTAAGTAATTTTTATAAAAATTTATTATTATTTCATATTAATGTACTAAATAAAGGTTAAATGTAAGAGAAAAAATTTAAATGAGTAAAATATCAAAGCTAAAACTAGCAAAAAATACTTGTAATTTTGCTAAAAACATGAATAAAAGAATGAATAAACGGGTACCCGATACCCGCGGGTACCCAACGGGTATTACCCGTTTGGACCCGTTTAAATTCGGGTCCAATCGGGTAATTACCCGTCGGGTCCTAAGTAGCTAATGGGTCCAACTTTAGGACCCGGAACCGGACCCAAATATACCGGGTCCGGTTCCGGGTCCGGTTCCGGGTACCCATTGACAGCCCTAGTTATAACTGCTATGAGCAATACTCCAAAGATCATAAATGTCTAAAACAACAGTTGTATATGATAGTAGCTGATGATGATGAGGATTGGCATTATGTGGAAGAGGGTGCAAGTTCTAGTCCAACTATTGTGGAGTTGGAGGAAGAAATGGAGATATCAGTACACGCATTGGTCAGCAGTATATCTCACTCTACTATCAAGATTAAAATGCAAGTAAGGAAAAATGATCTTACTATTCTAGTAGACAGTGGGAGTACACACAGTTTTATAGACCCATCTGCAGCTAGAAAGAGTGGGAGCCTTATTGTACCAACTCAGACATTACAAGTCACAGTAGCATATGGAAATAAGTTACTTAGTCAAGCACATTGCCCAGGTTTTTGTTGGACTATGCAAGGGAATACTTTTTCTCATACCTTGCACCTACTTGAGTTAGGAGGTTGTGACATGGTCCTTGGAGTGGACTGGATGAGGGTACTCAGCCCAATGTTGTTTGATGTTGAGAAGTTAACTATCCAGTTTCAGCACAAGGGTACTGATATTACATTGTTTGGTCACCAAGAAGAAGAAATTCGCATTTCTATGATGACATGAAAGGAATTTCACAAGTTAGTTCGCAGTGGTGACCCTGTTTTATTTTTCCAATTATCTTCTATTTCTGCCACAGCTTAACCGTCAAATATTTCTACTCCAATTGTTGAAGTGTTGAATCAGTTATCTCCGGTCATCCAACTACCAACTTCTCTGCCACCAGAACGAGCGCAGGATCATCATATTCCTTTGGTGCCTAACTCAGCTCCACCCAATCAGAGGCCTTACCGTGTACCATTTGTGCAGAAAGCTGTAATTGAGAAACTAGTGCAAGAGATGCTAGCAGCAGGGGTCATTCAACCTAGCCACAGCCCGTTTTCTTCTTCAGTGTTGTTGGTCAAGAAAAAGGATGGATATTGGCGTTTCTGCGTGGACTATCGCAAGATCAATTCCATTACTATTAATGATAAGTACCCAATACCCATAATTGTTGAACTACTTGCTGAGCTTCAGGGCTCTACCATATTTTCTAAGATAGACCTTCGATCTGGCTATCACCAGATTCGAGTACACCCTCCTGATGTGCAAAAAACTGCTTTTAGAACACATCACGGGCATTTTGAGTTTAGGGTCATGCCGTTTTGGGATTACTAATGCCCCGGCAACATTCCAGTCCCTTATGAATGACATTTTTAAACCCTATCTGCGCAAGTTCATTTTTTTTTTCGACGACATCTTGATCTATAGTCCAGACTTAGCATCTCATTGTGAGCATCTTAGAATCACATTAGTTATTCTCCAAGAACACTCATTGCTAGCAAAGCGCAGCAAATGCAGTTGTGGTCAACATCAACTAGAGTATCTAGGCCACATAATTAGTGATAAAGGATCATCATATTCCTTTGGTGCCTAACTCAGCTCCACCCAATCAGAGGCCTTACCGTGTACCATTTGTGCAGAAAGCTGTAATTGAGAAACTAGTGCAAGATATGCTAGCAGCAGGGGTCATTCAACCTAGCCACAGCCCGTTTTCTTCTCTGGTGTTGTTGGTCAAGAAAAAGGATGGATATTGGCGTTTCTGCATGGACTATCGCAAGCTCAATTCCATTACTATTAAAGATAAGTACCCAATACCCATAATTGTTGAACTACTTGCTGAGCTTCAGGGCTCTACCATATTTTCTAAGATAGACCTTCGATCTGGCTATCACCAGATTCGAGTACACCCTCCTGATGTGCAAAAAACTGCTTTTAGAACACATCACGGGCATTTTGAGTTTAGGGTCATGCCGTTTTGGGATTACTAAGGCCCAGGCAACATTCCAGTCCCTTATGAATGACATTTTTAAACCCTATCTGCGCAAGTTCATTCTATTTTTTTTCGACGACATCTTGATCTATAGTCCAGACTTAGCATCTCATTGTGAGCATCTTAGAATCACATTAGTTATTCTCCAAGAACACTCATTGCTAGCAAAGCGCATCAAATGCAGTTGTGGTCAACATCAACTAGAGTATCTAGGCCACATAATTAGTGATAAAGGAGTTGCAGCTGACCCTGCTAAAATCGACTGCATGCGGAACTGGCCACAACCTACCACCCTCAAGGGATTACGTGGGTTTTTAGGTTCAACAGGGTACTATCACAAATTCGTTAAAGATTATGGTCTCATTTGTCAGCCCTTAACTACACTGCTGAAGAAGAATAGTTTCTCATGGATTTCCGCGGCTAATGTGGCTTTTCAAAAGTTGAAGCAAGTGGTCACCACTACTCCAGTACACACATTACCTGACTTTACTAAATAATTTGAAGTGGAAACAGATGCCAGTGATAGTGGCGTGGGTGCAGTTCTGATGCAGCTAGGAAGACCTATTGTATTTTACAGCAAAGCTATGGGTCTGCAATACAGGGCACTATCAAATTATGAGAAATAATTGCTGAGTATTGTGATGGAAGTTAACCATTGGCGCTCCTTATTCATCTCTCATTTCAAAATCTTTACAGACCACCAAAGCCTGAAGTACTTTATGGACCAGCGACTACACACCATGTTCTAACAAAAGTGGCTCACCAAGTTGATTGGTTTCAATTATACCTTACATTACACGAAGGGGTCTGAGAATAGAGTAGTAGATGCCTTGTCTAGGGCTTCTTGTTCTGCAATTACAACAACTCAGCCCAGATGGCTTGAAGAAGTGCAAGCTAGTTATACTGATGACAAGTGGGCTCAAGATCTGATCTCCCAACTATTAATTTCTCCAACTCAAGATGGTTGCACTTATTCTCAGGGCATCATCAGGCTACATGTAAGAATATACATTGGCTCACACGGTGATACTCGCCTAAAGGTCTTAGCAGCTATCCACTCTTCTGTGATTGGTAGTCATTCAGGCATACAAGCTTGCTATCAACGCGCCAAAGCTTACTTCCATTGGACTGGTATGAAAAAACACCTTATTATATTTATCCAAGCATGCGATGTATGCCAGCAGAACAAGGTGGAACACACTCCCCCAGTCGGCTTGCTCCAACCCTTACCTGTTCCAGACCAAGCTTGGAAGCATTTGAGTATGGACTTCATTATGGGTCTGCCAAAATCAGAGGGTAGAGAGGTAATTCTAGTTATTGTTGATCGTTTCACTAAATATAGCCATTTTTCTCACCCAGTCATCCCTATACTGCACAATATGAGGCTCGAGTTTTCATTGATTTTATCCTTAAGCTTCATGGTATACCAGAAACTATCGTTTCTGACAGAGATGTTGTTTTTCTGAGTTCTTTTTGGCGTGAATTATTTAAAGATACAGATACTTCTCTACACCTGAGTACGGCGTATCATCCGCAAACGGACGGCCAAACTGAACGTGTCAACGCTTGCTTGGAATCTTATTTACGATGTATGTGCAACTATAGACCGGTGAAATGGGCATCTTGGCTGTCATTAGCAGAATGGTGGTTTAATACCACATACCATTCTAGCTTACAACTTACACCATTCCAAGCCTTGTATGGCTACGACCCTCCTCATTTTGGTTTGCATTATTGTTCCACTATCTCCAACTCCATTGTGGTAGATTATCTACACCAGTGCAAGGTGTTGTCAGAGGTGTTGCAGCAAAACCTTCTTGAAGCTCAGCACCGTATCAAGCAACAGGCTGACAAGAAGAGAGTGGAGCGCTCCTTCGCTGTGGGAGATTTGGTTTACTTACGTCTGCAACCATATCGACAAACCTCAGTTCAACTGCGCAAGAATCTGAAGCTGTCAGCCAAATTTTTTGGGCCTTATCAAGTGTTGCAACGGATTGGACAGGTAGCATACAAACTCCAATTGCCTCCTACTTCTCGTATACACCCTGTTTTTCATGTTTCGCAATTAAAGAAGAAGTTGGGTCAGGGTGCTTTTCCTCAAACAAGCCTGCCATCCCTAGACATAGACGGCTTGATAAAGGTCAAACCAGTGGCAGTTATTGATTCTCATGTGATTATTAAAGGTCGCCAACAGGTTCCACAACTTCTCATTCAATGGTCTCACACTGCTGAAGGTGATTATTACTGGGAAGATACTTTTTTCATCACCTCTAAGTTTCCTAAGTTTGTACTTGAGGACAAGTACAAGATGTAGGGATGGGTATTTGTCATGTCCCACTATAAGGGCACCCCTCTCTTGAGTGTACTTAACAAAGTACGTGTCATTTACTCGTGTGAGCTTAGAACGTGCGAGTGGCACACTTACTAATTGTAACCCTATATTTTTTGAGACCTGCTTCTGTAAGGATTAAAAAAAATCGAATTTAAGTTGTTTTTCCGCCTCTTTGAGGTTTTACCCAAAATCACAGTGTAGATCTTGTGTTCTTCCTATCTGTCTGCTTCTTTGTAGTGTAGATCACTACATAATCATTTTTCCTATATTGAAAGAAAAGAAACGAATTACGTATTAATATCTCTTAAATTTTATATGTTCAGTTATACCTGAACACGAGATATAACCGTGTCTTGAGTAATTCGCACATCTCATTTAACAAATAATCAAAAGTCAAACATCTTCTACTTGGAACTATGGAATTGTTAGGGCTAGTAGTTTTATGGTCTCCACAGAGAATGCATAGGAAAAATCCTAGCTTGGTCACGCCTAACTATGCCAAATTCCTAGATTGGTCACGCCTAAACCGTGCCAAATCCATGTCGTCCACGCCTTCATGCTGCTGGCTGCCAAAACGAAGGGTTGCGACGATCAACGGCCACCCTTCCATCTAAGATGCAGATCTTAGCCGTCCAAGTCCGCCACTGAATTAAAAGACTTGTGGCGACCTTTTGGCCTCGATGCCAAATTCTTCGGCTTGTACCACCAAAATCTAACTTTGGCCATGCCGTCATCCCTCCTGAATTCTTTCTGGTTTTTACTGTTGGGTTGTTTTCACCACCCAAACGAGCTCAAAACCTAAATATTCGCGCGTAGGGAGATAAAGAATTCTTTTTCGATCGCAATGGAGGACGGATCGTCAAAATACGAGTTCTTACGTTAATTCTACGACGATTCTAGTAAAGGGCGCTAATTAGGGTTTCGGTATGTCAAACCCTAATTTAGACACAGCCGCACACTTCCGGCGGCTCCCTTCCAATCTGCAAGCGACTCCCTTGCAAGCCGCACACTGCCAGAAGATCCACTTCACACAAAAGCCGTGTCGGCCATGCAACCATGCCGCTGGCTTCCAAACGAAGGGTTGCAACAATCAACGGCTACCCTTCCTCCTGAGATACGAATCTCAGCCATACAAACTTGCCATCGAACGATTTTTGGAAATTCCTTGGTCATGACACCAACCTGGCTACGGCGCCTATCCTTTGGTCACGGCATCAAACTGGCTACGACGCCTATTCTTTGGTCACGGCACCAATCTAGCTACGACGCCTATCCTTTGGTCACGGCACCAACCTGGCTACGACGCCTATCCTTTGGTCACGAGACCAACCTGGATACAACGCCTACCCTTTGGTCACGGCACCAACCTGGCTACGATGCCTATCCTTTGGTCACGGCACCAACTTGGCTACAAACGCCAAATCCTTCGGCCACGCCTAAACTGTGCCAAGGCATGCCGACCATGCCACATGTGCCAATGGCATGCTTTGCCAGCCACCTTGACGAGCCTAAACCATGCCAGCCTTCCCTTCACGACGTTGACTGCCAAAATGAAGGGTTGCAACAATCAACGACCACCCTTCCATCTGAGACGCAGATCTTAGCCGTCCAAGGTCACCAACCAACGCATGGTAACCTTTGGCCCAAACCCTAGTTTTTGCCACGCCTAAACTGCGCCAAGGCATGCCGACCATGCCACATGTGCCAATGGCATGCCGTACCAGCCACCTTGCCGCACCTAAACCATGTCAGCCTTTCCTTCACGACGTTGGCTGCCAAAACGAAGGGTTGCAACAATCGACGACCACCTTTCCATCTAAGATGCGGATCTTAGCCGTCCAAGGTTACCAGCTAACGCATGGCAACCTTTGGCCCGACGCCAAGCCCTAATTTAGTCGCGCCCAAACAATACCAAAACCCTAGTTTTTGGCCGCGCCTAAACTATGCCAAAATCCTAGCTTGGTCATGCCGTCCATGCTTTCATGCCAATAGATACTGAACGAAGGGTTGCAATTATCAACGGCTACCCTTCCTCTCAAGATGCAAAATCTCGACCGTCGAAGGTCACCACCGAGCCGGCAAGTCTCCCAAGATCAACTTGCCAAACAGCAGCAACATGCTACATGTTTTACACGAAAACACTCGAGACATCAACACATATCACAAACTGGGGGATGCTCATTGGGGTATTGGTTTGGCGGTTTACAGTGTGCGGCGTAGACTACGCCCCGTTACAAGACAGTGTCATAAGGATGAGGCGGTTAGTAAATACATGGAGTAATGGTGAAACGCTTTCCTTCATTATGGAACATCAATTCCAGGCGTTAGCGGTTACCACCTCTCCCATTTACTCACCCGTTTCCATTTCTTACGAGAACAGAGTACGTTTCACTTCGACTTGTATAAATAGGTCTTACCTATTTCCACCGAACAGGAGGTTCTGGTCAGGAGCATACAACACTCAAAAATCATTTTGCTATATTTACCATCTATTAGCTTCCCACTTTCCGATACAAGTCGTCAAACAACTACTCTTCTGGAGTCAACTATTCTGGTCTCAACACTCCCTTCGCTTCCCTCCCCAAAACCAACCCTTCTCCTCCACTTTGTGACCAAAGCAAGTCTAGAACGTCCATTTCTTGGTTTAGGCCGGATTTTTACAGATTGATCTCTCAAATTTAAAGTACTCCCTTGTAGCACATTTTTTAGGGTTTAGACTTGTTTCTCACCCACACACCCGAAATTACCGAAATCAGCAGAAACTGTTTTCACTCTCAAACAGCTGCATACGTGCCTATTACGCCCCCACATCGTACCAATATGGGTCCATAAAGACGAGTAGGTATTTATGTTGGGTATGGATCCCCAACAATTATCTGCTACTTAGAACCTTTGACTGGAAATCTCTTTACCGCTAGATTTGCGGATTGTCACTTTGATGAGATATTATTCCCGTCGATAGGGGGAGGTATGCAAAAGGATTTCTTAAGGGAACGACATGAATTATCGTGGTGTGTTCCCACGTTGTCTCATCTTGATCCTCGTAATGCACAATGCGAAAGTGAAGTGAAAAGAATTATCGGTCTTTAGAATATGGCAAATTCAATGCCTGATGCATTTACTGATATCGCTAAAGTGACGAGATCACGTATACCAGCTGCAAACGTGCCCGCAAGGTTGGAAATTCCCGACAAGGAAAAAGGTACCATAAATATAGGTACCAAGGAAGCACTTGGTGGAAGTGTAGATGAGGCCATGCCCCCCAAAAGGAAGAGGGGGATACCACTTGGTTCTACCGAGACATTACAGATAATCCTTCTCATAAGATTGTCTCTGATTACAGTTATGTCCATGAATCATTACTGGCGGACACCCCGAAGTTTGAATTGATTCCAAAGAACAAAGAAATCTCTATGGATTGTGAAAGTGCATACGTGTTGATGGAAAGATCCTCCACGCATATTGATGATATATTCACATACAGTGTTTCTCGAGAGATTATAGAGCACGATGATATCGAACATCGCTCTATTGCAGAATGCCAAAAGAGAGCAGATTGGCCTCAATGGAGAGATGCAATCCAGGAAGAACTAGATTCACTGGAAAAAAGACAGGTATTTGGTGCGGTAGTGCTAACCCCACCAGCTATAAAGCCTGTAGGACATAAATGGGTATTTGTCAGAAAGCGTAATGAGAAGAACGAAGGCTTGAGATATAATACTCTCCTTGTGGCGCAAGGTTTCTCACAACGCCCTGTATTGATTACGAAGAAACATACTCCCCTGTAATGGACGTCATAACGTTTCATTACTTAGTCAGCTTAGTAGTTTCAGAAGGACTTGAAATGCAACTTATGAATGTGGTTACCCCATATCTCTATGGGGATCTTGATACAAAGATATTCATGAAAGTTCCATATTGACTTACATTGCTCAAATCAAGTAACTCAAAACCACGGAGTGCGTTTACAGTTCAGTTGAAACGTTCACTTTACGGATTAAACCAATCAAGGTGGATGTGGTATATATAGCTGGCTAAGTGATATTTGATTGGGAAGGGATATACAAATAATGAATTGTGCCCCTGCGTGTTTATAAGGAAAACAAGTTCCGGATTTGCAATTATAGTTGTCTATGTCGACGACATGAACATAGTAGGTACTCTTGATGAAATAAGAGAAAGGAATAATTGGTGCTTGCTACTCGGGTTTAGACCGACACAAGTGTTTGGTCTAACATTTGTCCAACGTTAGGGCTTGGTACCTGGACCAGACGTGGGCCCTCGTTGACTACCTTAAGTTCTAATTTCTGCTTAGTTATTATCAAAAATCCATATAAAATGTAATTATTACACCAATTTACTATCGCAACCTCCAGTTTATTAATATTTACCAAATTCCCAGATTAAATAACGAAGAGAATTTATCTTCCTCTTCCTTTTCTAAACCTTCACCACCACCACCATGGCTGTCTCCACTCTTCATCTCTCCGACACTGCCAATGCAATCACCAACACAATCAAAATCAAACAACACGACGGAATCGATACAATTAGGTTTTTGATATGTTTTTTTTTTCTTTTTTTTTTGTTGCTGAGATTGAATTTATTGATGGGTTATATACAAGAAAAGTCGGAGAAGAACGTGAATCTGTTATGGGTTTTATGCAAGAAATCACTTGGAGAAGCGTTGTGGGTGTTTGATGATTTGTAACATTCTTTCTATATGATTTCACATTCTTTCAATTGTAACAAATCCAAATTTTGGGATAAAGGATTGAAATTAAGCTTTCGAATCAGATTTACAATAGAATTAATACTTCCATGGTAAAATTTCAGAAAGAAATTTGCCAATCTCTGGTTGAAGATGAAGATATACCAGTTAAGAATTTCGTTAATTTGGGGCTGGGTTTTTTTCTACGGGGTATTGAATTGTTGATCAAATTTATGGCGGTGATTTGAGATGATTGTTTAATTTGTTGTTGATTGGAGTCTCAGATGATTGTTTGGTGGAATTAAAAGATGAGGTAGGAGAAACAGAGACTGAGGAACCGATGATGCTGTCGAGAAGACGAGGGAATGATTGAATCCATGGAGTTTTGGGAAGAGATCTTGAAGACGAGAAGAACAATGTATAATTGTTTTTTTTGTGGTCAGTGAAGATTTGGGGATTTGTGGTTTCTGTCAAGAACCAAAAATTGGGGAAAGAAATGAAGTTGATGCTGCTGTGAGATTTGGGTTCCGGCGACAGCAACTTCCATATAGATGGCGTTAAAGAAAAGGGATAATTGGTGTTTAGTACTCAGGTTATGACCAACACTAGGCTTTGGTCTAACATTTGTCCAACGTTAGGGATTGGTACCTGGACCAGACGTTGACCTACATTTACAAGTTATGACCACACTTTTATAAATTTAATAAAAATAAAAATATCAAGTTACAATCGTACCCCCAAAGAGAGTCTAAAATCCAATGGATTGGAAAAACATACTTAAGCGTAGGGTCGAGATCATAGCTTGATCCCTATATATCTTCTTCTTCTTCACCTTATTAGAACCCATCGTGAAGAACAAAGATAATACGCCACTGTTGCTGCTGCTACATGTCTTTTCTTTAGCAAGTGAGTTGAAAAGTCGACGAAGAACAAGAATATGTTGATGGGTTTAATGCAGAAGATGATATCGAGAAGTGTAAGTGGGTGTTTGATAATTTGAGAGAAGGGCATATGAGATGTTGATGTTTATGGGTTCAGGCGAGATGGTTAGAAAGTTTGTTCAGAATCAATGAAGAAATTGGCAGGTGGGGTTTGAGTTCATTTTGAATCTGGAAGTAAGATTGTTTGATTTCGAATTGATGGTGAAATTAGGATTTTTATAGCTTTGAGAAGACTGGGTTTTTTTTTGTCTCTGTAATTGAATGATGCAGCCGAGTTTGAAATAAAATTGAAGATGGGTTGATCTGAAGTTTTAGAGGAAAGTCAGGGTTCGGCTGATGCTATGAATTTGTGGAAATCAGCCAAGGTTTGAGTTAATTTTGAGTTTGGTGATGGGACGGTTTGATTTCAATTTAATGGTGAAATTAGGGTTCTGATAGCTTTGAGATGAATGAGTTTCTTTTGTTTCTATAATTGAACGTTGCAGCTGAGTTTGAAATGGAATTGAAGATGAGTTTCGAATTAGACGAGTGGAAATTTAGGGTTCGGTGATTCTATGAGTTTGTGGTTATCAGTGGATTGAGAATCTGAGATGAAAGTGTTGGTGGTGTTGCTTCAAGATGAGAAATCAACCTCAGATGGGTTGTGATGGGCAGGTGAGTGAGATAATGGAGTACTGCTACCATTATTCTGTACAAAGGGTGCTAGAAGAATTTGAATTGAAATTGGCAGATTGTGTTTTGTGTTTGAACTGCAAAGAAGGTGGTGGTGCTGAGTTGATGTAGCGGATGAATTGCATCTAGAATGTTAGTACCACAAGTTAATGTTGAATGGATTGTTGAAGCTGCCGAGTTTAGAAGATTGCAAGGGAGAATTTGTGTTTGAGCTGGGAGGTATGTCCTAGGTATGGTTCTGATGCTGTCAAGATTTTGAATGAGTATTGTGACCGATGTATATGAATGTTAGAAAGTTAGGGTAGAATTGTAATCTGCTTAATAAATTTAATTCAATATATAATTTTAATTAAATATTTAACAGAAGTCAAAAATTAGCGGAGTCAACTCGGGTCAACGTCCAATCCAGGTACCAAGCCCTAACGTTGGACAAATATTAGACCAAAGCCTAGTGTTGGTCATAACCTGAGTACTAAACACCAATTATCCTTAAAGAAAAACAAGGGTTCCTGAAATCAGGATTGGTCATAATGGTCATAATTGTTGGTGAAGATTTGGTTTCGGTTGAAATGGATTTTAACACAAAAATGATGTTGTTTCCATTGATCACTGGAAGGTGTTGATGGGGGAACTGCACAGTTGTTGGAGTACGAGTAAATGACATTGATGATAACTGAGAAAGAAAGAGGACGGAGATGAACAATGGTGGATGATGGTGACTGCTGGTGGAAATGAGAAGTATGATGGATCGTGGGTATACTTGTAAACTCATAATTCTAGAGTATTTTTAATTTTGTAAAACTAATTAAAGTCAGGACGTAAACAGTCAACGTAGATCCATGTCTGGTCCAGGTACCAAGCCCTAACGTTGGATATGTCTAGGACTTGAACTAGAACATCGAGCTTGTGGAATATTAAATCCACTAGTATGCATGTGTCCAAAATATACTCAGGCAATTTAATATGGATAAAGTGCACCCTACTAGCACTCCCATGGTTGGTCTAACTTTATATGCACATAAAGATCCATTTCGTCCAAAGGAAGATGGCGAAGATGTATTAGGAGATGAATATCCCTATCTAAGTGCAATAGGAACATTATTGTACTTGGCACAATGTACTCAACCAGATATCTCGTTCTCAGTGAACTTGTTAGCTAGATATAGCTTAGCGCCAACGCAGCGTCATTGGAATGGTATAAATAATATCTTTAGATAACTAAAAGGAACCATTGACTTGGGTTTGTTTCATCCCTATGAAGACGAAAGGAGATCTGCTAATGTAATTGTGACTCCTTACACCGAAACCTCAAATAATGTTTTGGTTGGTTTTGCTGATGCTGGGTACCTCTCAGACCCACACAAAGGTCGATCCCAAACTGGATACCTTTTCACCATAGGGAATACATGGATATCCTGGATATCGACCAAGCAAACCCTTGTGGATACTTCCACGAAACACTTTGAGATCATTGCCCTACATGAAGCGGTTTGTGAGTGTATATGGCTAAGGTCTATCATTACACATATTTGAGGGACATGTGGTTTGATTTCTACCACTGAAGAGTCAACTTGCATTTATGAAGATAATTCATCTTGCATCGAACATATGAAACAAAGGTACATTAAGGGTGATAAAGCAAGGGTACATTAAGGGTGCTAATACGAAATGTATATCACCGAAGTTCTTTTACAATCAGCAACAACAATGTCTTCTAAACAATCAAGTTAGTAAAGTAAAGTATGACGAAAATGTGGCAGACTTATTTACTAAGTCATTACCTAAGTCCACATTTGAAAAACATGTGAGAAGTATAGGGCTAAAGAAACTTTCGGAACTTGCATGAATACATGTGAAAAGTACATGACTAAAGGAATTATCTGAAGCCCATGATTGCATGCGTAAGACTAACGGAATTGTCTAAAACTCCCATGACCGTTATGGACTAAAGAAATTGTCCTAGATCAAGGGGAGATTCTGATGGTATGTTGAACTCTTTTTCCCTTCTTCGAGGTTACTTTTTCCCACAGGGTTTTTTTACTCGACAAGGTTTTTAATGAGGCAACAATAATACCATAAATGCAAATCATGGGGAGATGTCGACATCAAGGGAGTATCCAACTATGCAATGATGACATCAAATTGTGTTGTACTCTTTTACTTCATCGAGGTTACTTCTCCCCACAAGGTTTTGTTACTGAAAAAGCGGGGGTCTAACAACACCACCCAATATTTCGCTTAGCAATCTGTATGGACTAACTCCAAATTACTTTGCTAGAGAATCAACTAGACAGTCAGTCTCAATCTAGATAAAAAGTATCTCAATGAGTTATTATCTCAATCTCTTGATTTGATCTTTACTCAAGCAAATAGAAATCTGCGAGTCTTTATGAAAGAGAGATAACTTGGACGGTACCAAAGACCAATGTCCAAGGATCAATCAACTACAATCAATAACCAAAGGTTGGATTAGGGAACTTGATGATCTTAACACACAACCTGTATTATTTCAATTATATAAAATATAATGCGGAAAAGAAATAATACAGACACCAGAAATTTTGTTAACGAGGAAACCGCAAGTGCAGAAAAATTCCGGGACCTAGTCCAGATTGAATACACATTGTATTAAGCCGCTACAGACACTAGCCTACTACAAACTAACTTTGTACTGATCTATAGTTGAACCCCTACCAATCTCCCACTGATACAAGGTACAGTTGTACTCCTACGCCTCTGATCCCAGAAGTACACTGCGTACTTGATTCCCTTAGCTGATCTCACCCACAACTAAGAGTTGCTGCAACCAAAATCACAGACTTGATAATAAACGAATCTGTCTCACACAGAAAAGTCTATCAAAAGGATAAATTTGTCTCCCACGGATAAACCCTAAGTTTTGTTCCGTCTTTAGATATAAAATCAAGGTAACATGAACCAATTGATAATCCGGCCTTATATTCCCGAAGAACAGCCTAGATTAATCAATCACCTCTCTACAATCCTTCCTGACTACACAAGCGGATTGTCGAGGAATCACAAACAGTGAGACGAAGATGTTTGTGACTTCTTTATCTTGCCTATCGGAGAAATCTCACGATCTCAAGCCAATCACATATTGTGGTCGTACGATAGAAGATGCAATATTAGATCACACAACTACGATAAAAGTAGTATCGGTCTGGCTTCACAATCCCAATGAAGTCTTTAAGTCGTTAACCCTATTTTAGAGAAGAAAATCAAGGGTTAATGGAGATTGACTCTAGCGAGCGCACTAGTATCACACATACGTGTGGGGATTAAGTTTTGCTCTAGCTAGATGTCTCCTATATATAGCCTTTCAAATCAGGGTTTTGCCTTAGATACAAAGCAAACTCTATCCACCGTTAGATGAAAACCTAATTTAGATTCAAGACAATATCTCTCAACCGTTAGATCGAAAGACATAGCTTGTCATACACACTTGGGTACATGTTTACTAGGTTTGTGAAAACCATGCCCAAACGAGTACACGTATGTTGGTTCAACATGATAACCCAAAAGGTCAACCATATGAGCATCTCATATTAATCATGTTCGTCTTCACCATAACTAGTCCAATTGACTCAGATGACCAAAATACGTATTAGCCAAGGGTTTAGAGCATCTCATATTAATCATGTTCATATTAATCATATGTATAATGTATGTGACAGCAGCAGAATTGAGAGATATATAAAAACTGATTGAACATATTAGCCAAGGGTTTAGCTAGATAAATGTTTACAATCCTAAATGTATATAAAAACTGAGCATCCTTGTACATCTAGATATATAAAAACTGTACAAGGGTATATAAAAACTGTATAATGTATGGATCAGGAGAGGACCACTCACCAAGCTAGATAAATTTTTACAATCCTAAATGTATATGAACATATTAGCCAAGGGTTTAGTGCAACACTACTGCATGCCTAAATAGAGATGTACCCTTATTTTGCTCCCAGCTGCATTGGATTCAAATGGAACTCTGTAGTATGGGAATGCCTAAGGCTGATAATAAATGAGTTACGCCCAGGACAGGGTCGGACCTAATCAACCGATATGGTCACCAATGATTAATTGTTTCCGCATTGCACCAGTCATACTTCATAACCCTAAAACTAAAAGAAAGAACGGAAAAAAGAACGTAACAAAGAAGTCATACAGAGATAAAGAAAACATTCAGGTCTTTGAAGCTTCAACTTGTTGCAATACGAAATACTACTTCCGAATACATTGATAAAACAACCTATTGTATCGTCAATTTATCAATCATAAAACACACCAATTCAAAAAAACAACTAACAAAATTCGAACATCGCCACTTTTTACTGCTTATGGAAGTACTGTCCTTATGTATCATTACTAAATACTTACTACGTAACAACACATTTACATACTGAAACCATACATATTATCACCAAAATCAATAGTTATTAAATTATTAGGCATTTTCCTTCAGTACTGCCACATAGTTAGACCGAAGCTATCACAATAATAACTTAAGCGTAAGATGTGTGTTTCCAAAATATAGGATGGGTAAGCAGCAATCAATTTATGGTTGCACCTGTAAGAATATTTTTTGTATGACTAAAATATTTCCTTGGGTCCGTGTAATAATTTTGGTAATCTAGATTATTGCTATACTTATACCCGGTTTCATTTATGGGATTATTCCTAATATCTCTTCTTTGATGGACGGTCGAGATTTAATGCCAACACTAAACCCTAGGGATTTGGTCCTCCTTTTGTCTATAAGAGGAACACAATAGCCATCGGTATTGGGTTCGGAGAATTGATTATTCATAACGTAAGAGGTGAAGAAGGAGAAACCATGACCTCCACAAGGTATTACCGCTGCTACTGAGATCATCGGGGATGTATTATGGATTAGCACTATAAGGTATTTCTCATAGACTCTCTTGCATATTTTATTGTGTGATTATCATGAAGTTCAAGATCCTAAATTATGTATCTATAAAATAATTCTAATAGTTGGCATCAGAGCCTGTGTTTAGAACTCATGATCATCCGATAATGATATGCGAAAATCGTGATGTCTTTAACCTATGTCCTTATTCACGTCAATGAGCTTAATTTTCAAGACCAAAAGCAAAAATCCAAATCAGTGTGTAATATGCATAGCCTTCGTTTCACAAAAGCTTATTACCGGATATACATATAAAACCTGTGAATTAATGAGAATCAAAAAAAAATAAAAAAAATAATGAAGATCGCCGCTGTAATAGTTAGCTAGGTTTTTCATTTTCTTTGAAATGTTTAGGAGAATATGGTGAACATGACGTGGCACAATTGTATATGGGTGCACTAATTTTTCTCGGTCAAACCTTTGGTGAATTTGGACCCATAGGTTATCAATGTCTTATTAATTCCTTCCCTGTTTAAATGTGAAGTTACGTTTTTTTTTTTTTAATGGGTATTAAAGATATTAACATTAATGGGTATTAAAGAAATAATATATTAGGCATGTTTGTGAAATTTGATGAGGGGATAAAATATTATGGAATGTCTTTATTTTTCCTGGGCCATACGGGTCAAGTTGAATGTCTTTGTTTGTTTAAGAATATGGACTCATGAAACTATTTTACGTTGTGTCTTATAAATTACAGAAATTGGGCCTTAGATTAAATGGCCCGTTTTGCTAGCATAATTCTATTTTGTTAATTAAAAGGTTATAAACAATTATGGTTAGGGCTGAACATGGTGTCGGTTAACCGTTGGAAACCGACCGAACCAGACCAATAAGAAAGAAACCGAACCAAACCATTTAGATTTGGATTGGTTTGGTAAAAAAAGTTGAAAAACCGACATTACTGGTTTGGTTTTGGTTTGACCTGAAAACCGAGCCAAAAACCATTGGGGAACCGATTAATTTTTAAACTTAGTTTTTACCGTCGATTTAAAAGTATTAGATTCTACCCATTGATTTAGAGGATAAATAGAAACCCTAAATCTAATATTTCATTATGATACTCTCCCTCTTTCTCTTTCTCTCAGCCGCCTCCCTTCTCCATCCCCAACTACAGCTGCTGCTACTCGACTTTTTTCTTCCCGTCTTCCTTTTTTTTTATTTGTCAATAACTAAATTAAGATATATTATATATCTTCTTTTGCTCTCTAGAATTAGAGTAAGCTTTAACTATTCTTGATTTTTCTTTTTTTGTCTGTATATTTGTGTAAACCAATACTATCGGCAACTAAGATTTTTTTATCTGTAAATTTGTGTATTTTTTTTTGGATTGACATAATTATTGGTTAACCAAAAACCACTGGGACAAACCGAAACCAACTGGAACCATTTGGAAACCGAACCAATGGTTAATGGATTGGTTTGGTTTAGATTTTTAGAAACCAATAGTATTGGTTTCGGTTTTGGTTTGGCTAGAAACCGAACCAAAACCGACCATGAACAGCCCTAATTATGGTTCAAACTTAAGCTATTTTTTTTAAATTTGTTCATCACTGAACAAATTTATGAATTAAACCAATTTACAATTAAAACCAATTTTAATGACAATGTTAAAATAAATGAAATGGTTTTTTACATTAAGAAATGTAAACTAACTAATATGCTTCCGCTTTATCGAAACACTAAAACAATTTTTTTTATCGAATATCGAATTTCATTATAAATTTTATGATCAAAACCATTTTTTGACACCATTAAATTTGTGTGTGCATTATGATATGGTTTGTGTGTGTGCTTGTGCGTTATGATATAGTTTCTCTCGCATTATTGTTTTTCTTTAAATTTTATGCGAATATACTTAAAATTATTATAGGACTCTTTAGTTATCACCACAGTGATACTAGAGTGTTATATCTCAGTATAATCATAATGTTATTACAAGCATGAATTTGCAAACCGTAAAGTGTAGGTTTAGCAGTTATCGACATCATGTGATAATGACATTATTTTAGTTGATTGGCTATCATCACAGTGACGTCAAATCACTTTTGTTCATGATCAAAATTTTTGTCAAATGCTTGTAATCCTGTTTTTCTTAAATATATCAGAACAAAATTCACCCACAGGAAATTGGAGTTGACATTTTTAAGAAAACACTGATGATATGATTGTTGATCATATGGATATGAATTGATTTGAATCTTGTGGGTGTCTTGTGTCATTATGTTTCACTTTTCTCCCAATGTTGATGATAATTTCAAATGTACGCACAAAATTATTGTGCTTAAGATTCTTAGGTCATAATTCTTTAGCTATCACCACGGTGATACTAGAGTGTTTTATCTTAGCAATAATAATAATTTTATTGTAAGCACGAACACGCTAAGCCGCAAAGGAAAGGTTTAGTAGTTATTATGGCATTATTTTTGAGTTGTTTGGCAATCACCACAGTGATGTCAAATAATTTTTCCAGTCATAATCATTATTATATCAAGTGCTTATAATATTGTTTTGCTTAAATGTATTAGAACAACAATTACCCACAGGTAATTTGAGTTCACATATTTAAGATAACATTGAAGTGTACAATATCTTATCATACATTATGATGATTAAATAATTGGCACATGATTTTACGTTATTTCTTAAAAGTGCATAAAAGAAAATTTACATTAATTAAATCATTATCGAGTTGAATAACCTATTACGGATTTTTCATATTTTCATGAATATTATTTATTATGTTGTCCAAAACTCAAATTATCCTCTATGAAATTGAGGTTTTATTTTTGACAAATTTCTCCATATTTCTGAAAATGATATTCATTGACTATTTTAACACCTTTCATATTAATTCATCATATATCCATTATTTATCATGATCTTTAAGTTTGTATCATATTTAAATGAGTGATGCATCAAACAATTTTTCTTCAATGAAATTTCATTATTGAATTATACTTATACACTTGCTTAATGCCAGATTTTTTTTTACGAAAAGTTCATTATGTTTTGGACATTTCAATTAAAGGGTGTTATTATTTTTACAATTTATGTATGATGACATGCCTTTGAGTAAAGGTTTATGATTAATGTTTTAGGGTTACTCATAATTGTTTGTAATCGACTAATTTTATGATCAGATCAAGGATGTCCATATCATTGATTAGGACTGTGCAATATCACAAGAAAAGTTAGTGTGATATTTGTAATTGTACATGTTTTCTGGATAGATTAGTTATCACCACAGTGATACTAAACTTTATCTTGTAAGTGTTGTATATTTTGAGTCATTTTAGTTTGATTTAACGATAAGAAAAATACTGCTCACAAGTAGTTTTGGTTCACACGTTTAGACAAGCATTAAGATTATCCAAATGTTTCATACACATGTGAAATAATAGCTACCCACATGTGGCTATTATTCCAATGTATTAGGTTAAACATTAGAATTATTTGAGTTTGTTAATACATTTTAGGACGTGAGTTGCCCACAGGTGATTCTAGTTATGGTATTAAACAAACATAATGTTGTGTGTATGAGAAGGTAAAATATGTAATAATGTTTTTCATGTCTCACATTGTTCCTTGATAAGGTTTTACCCAAAGGAGAATCTTATTGAAGGTACGTACCTATTGTAAGCTTAATTGTCAATTATCTCTAATATAAATTTCAGCTTTTGTTCTTATTAATTGTAGATTATGATTATTTTGTATATTTTTAATGGTCCATTTTTTTGGAAGATAAAATTGTTTATCACCTGATGATTTTTCGCGTTACTGTGTACATCTATCAATTGCATTATGAATCTCAATCCGTGGATATTTTCTCGAACATTCATTATTGAAATTGAGAGGCAATTATAGAGAAAGTGAAAATCATAAAGTCTGATAAAGGTGGTGAAAATTGTGAAAGGTATTACAAAACAGGATAATATCCTAAATCTTTTACGTAGTATCTCCAAAAGTTTGGATTTGTTGCTCAATACACAAGGCCAACTTATCCTTGGCATAATGGTGTATAACAAAAGGAAAAATCATACTTTTATGAAAATGGTTAGAAGCATGATGAGTTATGCATAATGAACACATATCAGTGATGTATGTTCTTTCAACAACTGTGTAATTTAAATAGATTTTCGAGCAAAGAAGTTTCAAAGACACACTTTGGACTAGAATGGCTGGAAACCTAGTTTAAATCACCTTTAAGTTATGGTTGTTCAGTTGGAGGTGAGGGCTTACATTCCAAAGAATGAAAATTGGATTTGAAAACTATTACTGAGTCATTGGTTTTCCTAAATAATCCAAATGGTATGGGATTTATTGAAATCTAAAATATAAATTTATTAATGATGGCATAATCTGTGGGTGTACGTGGATATATTTGTTCAAGAAATCATGATAATGATCCCTTTATTTAAGATTTCTACAGTTATTGTGAATCTTCTCATTATCAGAATGTTAGATAATGAAAGCCCATAAATTACTGATCCAATACTCTATAATATGCCAATAAAGAAATTTTTTGGTAACAACATGAACCAGCATTAAGAAGGCCTCAACAGAGATTGAAAGAAAGTTATTCATGTTGTTTCAGTGATTTTCTTACAAGAATTTATTACATTTTGATATGGAATGGCAAAGACTTGGTTTTAGGTTCACAAATATTATGTGTAATAATTTTGATTAATGGATTGATGCTATGTGAGCAAGAATCATTGGTTGAAAGTCAAGTCTCGGATATTTTTTAATTGCTCGAAAGACACAAATCATTTGTATGAAAGTGGATCTTTCTGACCTAATACGACTGTAATATCAATTTTAAACGGTATAAAGCAAGACTTATTGCCAACGATTTTACTCTGAAACGATGCATTGATTATAAATAAGTTTTTCTTTCGTTTCAAAGAAAGACTTATTCAGAATTGTCATAGTATTATTAGTAGCTCAGTATGACCTAAGAGTTGCATTAATTAAATGTGAAAATAACCTTTATTAATGATAAATTTTAGTCTATAAATTTTAGAAATCAAAGTATGAAATTTAAGTATCCTCCCATAATGGTATATGAAATTCAACAAAACTATAAATGTTTCAAGTTTTGGATGAATTATTACAGATTTATGCATATACCTCAAGATCAGTGGGAGAAATTCATACTCTTGGTCTTGTATTTTAAGACGTACTACCTACGAGTAGTGATCTTGACTTTATGCATATCTCTTTAGTTTTTTGAAGTAAAGGATATGAATGAAGCTTACCATGTGATAGTAATATCATATGGATTAATAAAGCTCTCATATAAGGCATATATCGAATATTCAAGAATTTTGAGATAATAACATATTTAACAGATTTTATTTCATGTTGGATAGAAGATATAAATTTAATCTTCATTACGTCTTAATTCTGATATGAAACTTATAACAAGTTGTTGATATGTTAAAGAATCGAAGAACAAATTATAGGAAAACTATCAAGAGTTTTGAGATACTATTTTAATTTATGTCTTATAATTAGTTAGCAAACCCAACAGGTTTGATTGGTTTTCAGACTTCAATTTTTGTGGATGTATGGATTCTATAAAGGAAGATTCATTAATATTAATTCCACAATTGAGTTTGAATATTTATGACTGCGAGACTTAGAGATTTAAGTTTATCTCTACATTGCTGAAATTTATCGTCTTAGTATCGCAGCATTAAAGCACGATATGATACAAAAGGAACGAAACACATGAACCTTGAGTATATATACGTGAATCAAGAAATTCAGAAACAATAGTTGTTCATGTATCAGTTAAGCACAATTGCATTGAGAGATGCTCTTAATGAACAAGTACCTTTTAGGACCTCTTAAGAAAAGATTAAAATCTTGGGTCTGTGGGAGTAATTGATTATTGAGTTCAGCTAATTTATGTGCTTATTTTTGAACACTTATTGAGCTCTTATTAATGTCGTTCTGAATTATTTCTGTATCCATGTTTAGTATACACTTATGTGAATTGATGAATGTTAACAGAAATAGTCTTTCGTTTGAAGACATCATTGGACCATTATGATATCCCAATTTAAGGCCTGATCAAGTAAGTTGTTTGTGTTGTGGTACATGGAAGGGAACATATTGATAACAAGACAACGTGCCACCTCCATGACTCGCATGAGTGATTTTCTTGGTTAAGGTATTATGTTTAAACCATTAAATTTTATTTAGCAATTATGCGCGCTTATGTTTTTCTACGATTAACCATTAAATAGATTATCACATGGACCAGTGGGAGAATGTAAGAATATTTTTTGTATGACTAAAATATTCCCTTGGGCCCGTGTAATAATCTTGGTAATCTAGATTATTGCTATACTTATACCCGGTTTCATTTATGGGATTATTCCTAATATATCTTCTTTGATGGACGGTCGAGATTTAATGCCAACACTAAACCCTAGGGACTTGGTCCTCCTTCTGCCTATAAGAGGAACACAATATCCATCGGTATTGGGTTCGGATAATTGATTATTCATAACGTAAGAGGTGAAGAAGGAGAAACCATGACCTCCACAAGGTATTACCGCTGCTACTGAGATCATCGGAGATGTATTATGGATTAGCACTATAAGGTATTTCTCATAGACTCTCTTGCATATTTTATTGTGTGATTATCATGAAGTTCAAGATCCTAAATTATGTATCTATAAAATAACTCTAATAGCACCAGCCTAATTACGATCAAATGGAAATATATTTCTAGTTACCATATAAGATAGTACTAGTCATACTTGGTAAGTTCAAGAGAAGGAATTTAGAATCGAGAAACTCGAAAACTAGATGCAGTGGCGAAAACAGTAGAAAATCAAAGTATACCTGCAATCACTGAATTCACTTTCCTCCGCTTCTAATAGCGATTTAGAAGTTGCTTTAAGAAGATAGAAAGGCACAGTTGTTTTTGAAGGCTCACATTTCCTTTCTATCTGATATACGATCTACCATTCCTCTATTGAATCATCTGAAGAACAATGCAAATCAACTTTTAAGATTCACCTCTTCGAATTGACGAGACTCAAATAGATTACCCCATTTTTCCATTCACTAGATAGATTACCAACACAAGATAATTCAATAATAATTATTCTTGCAACTTCACCTGGCGATGTTTTTTCTGTTTGCAAACCAATTCGTGTTGGGTTATGAAATTACTGAAACTGGACATTATAAAGATTTTATTGATGAGTTAAAATGTGGGTTGTTCTTGCAAATGATTTGACCCATTTTTCTGATTTTTCCTCTTTACAAGATCTCTGCAACAAAAAATTGAACTATGATTTCTCCATCAATTGCTAACGATCGATCGCAGTGGTAAAATACCTAGGGTAAGCAGGCTCACTCAATCTTCACAATACTCATACTAGATCGGGTTATAAACATATCCATATTACAAACCCGATAAAAAACCGTAACTATGGTTGGCTCCTATTAACTATGGTTCAGGGGTTCAAGGGTTAACATGGAATAAAAACAACGAAACTTAGAATAACTAGACGGACAACTGATTTTGTCCGTCAACTTTAGTTGACTCAAAACTTGTATGTCTGTCAAGGAAAATAGAAACATTTGGATTTCTATGACGAGGATCACTCGAACAAAAACACAACTAATTTTATTGGTTGTGAGAATAGCGGAGGATTTTCAATTCTCTAGAGAAGATTTGAGTTTTTTGTAAATCTAATTTAATGTAATAATTTATAATAAAATTTTTGCACTTAATCTAGGTAATTTGTAAATCTCATTCTTTGTTTTCTTGTAATTTATGAAATGGGAGAAACACTAAAAAACTAAACAAATTAATTAATCAAATTAAACCCTTTCAAATCCTTCTAACTTGATTTCATATTACCAGTGTACAGCCACACTATATGATAAGAAGGGACTAGCCGTGGGCAATCACCACAGAGCTTGCCTCCCCCTTGAATGGCGTAATCTTCGTCGGCATAGGCAATAAGGTTAAGAATCTTGAGACGCATATTTTATTCGCTTTCTCCATGTCCTCTAAACACATGGGATAGGTGGCATCATTTCCTGACTCAATTCATGGTGCAGGGCTTGTCCTTGACCTAGAAAATGGGTTGCACCTTTCAGATGTTATTTGGATCATTTTGATATGCCATCGTGACCAACTACTAACCTCTTTCGGCAAATCAATTATCCAATGCAAAGTTCCCGTTTCAGTTAAATTTATTGCCCATCATTATAACAGCCATAAACGATTTATGCATTGTCATTAACTGCCCCTAATAAAAGCTCCATGATCATCTCTATTTACACAACCATTCGCGCATCACTGCTTTTATATTCGAAACATCCATCTTCATAATTATGTATTTTATTTAGTTTTATCCAATAACCCAATATTCCAAACGGTAATTTATCTTAAAATACATATTGGAATATGATTAATTGGAAATTTGGGATAGAATTAAAATGTTTTTGCAGGATAAAAGAAAGGTTACATAGACTCTGGTGACTTTCACTTTTAAGATCCGACAATTTATAGGCTTACGACGCAAATGACATGGAGTACTCTTAAAAAATGTGACAAAAACTGTAACTTGGATCACTTTTTTCCTGTTTGACAAATCTCATCGTTGAAATTGTTTTCTTGAACATGTAAAACAAATACAAGTTCATTGAAATAACAAATAACTGGTTCATCTGGAATACAAAACAAAGCCTGACTAAGTTAGGCTAGATAAAGAGCGGCCGAGATTTGTTTAGAAGGGATAAATCTACGGCCGTGGTTTTTTCAACTAACTATTATAAATACTTTATTAATTACTCTTAATTGCTTATGATGAATGATTAATTAATTTTTTATGATAAATGTTCATTTAATGAATCTAATAAATACATATTCTCTATATAAAAACAGAGTTTTTCCGAACGTTCTCATTTACCGGAGGTCCTGGTTGATTCTGGCCCCACCAAATATTTTAAAGGAAATTTATTTGATATGGCACAATAGAAAATAAGAAAAATATTTCCTGGATATTTTTCTAATGGAAAACGGATTTTTTTTTGTTACCTAAAGTAATTATCTCGAAAATAAGGTTGCCAAAAACATTGAATCACATCCGGGTAAATCAAAAAATACATTAAATCAATCACGCATCAATCACGCATCAATCGCATAATTAATGAACAGAAAAATGTAAAATGTAAAAGAAAAATGTCAATATCCGATTATAGTTCTCAAAATCGTTCTTTTCCTAATTACAAGCTCATTATATCAATTAAAACTACATAATAAGTTCCTAACTACAACTCCTTCATAACGATTAAAACTAAAAAAATAAGATTACACTTCCGACGAGAATTAGAAAAAATAAAATTGATCAAATCGTCGTGGGTACTTACCTTTAAATCCAACGTTGTGTCTTTCTTGCAAATAACTTTTTTAGTGATCTTGTCCAAAAGTAAAAAATCGCAGAATTGTTAGAATATGGAACAAAAAATTGAACTGAGCCAATGCAAAAACGAGCATAAAAAATTCAGAAAATCAAAAAATAATAAGCCTCATTTTCATTTTACTTTTCTTAATTTTGTTCATACCATAATTAAAAATAAAATAAGTCTAAAAAATATCAAACATCAACAGACGACAAGAAACTAGTTGGAATCCTAGCTACAAGTTGGGCTCCAACACCCTTCTGAATTGCAATTCTTAATCTGTGAAAAAGAAATTACATTTTTTGGCACCAACATCAAACCTAGACAAATGATTATGCAGCCTCTTAAGTAAACCCACTGTTTCTTCACCAAGCTTGCCAAACGTCGTGAAAGCCAGGGTACCAAAACCATAACCCAGAGCCAAACACTTGTCCAAATATTTTTTATTTTTACGCGTGATGGCATTACTCAAGTCTAAAATGAAAAAAATTAAATAAAGATGATTCTTATTTTCGAGTATAATGTAAATTATGTTGATATGAGAATAATGTAGCTATAAAAACTACAAAAATTTCTTAACTTTTATGGTGTTGTTTCCTAGATTACGAATATTTTTCCCCTAAACCGAGATTTTTTTAAATAAAGTCGATTCTATTTTTGTTATGTCTTGATACGAAATACAGTACTCCCTCCGTCCTAATTTAGATGCTAAAATTGGATTTTGCACAAATATTAAGAAATACAAAGAGAAATTTTATTTTTCCACAATTACCCTGGATTAGTATTTAAGGTTTTTAGTTTTTAGATGTCTAGATTTTTGTTTTTGCTTGGAAAAAATCAAATTAAAGAAATTATATAGAGAAAAGTATTTAAGAGTGTGTCTATAAAATTTAAATACACAATTCTCCATGTTATGGCATGATTCCAAGATATGGGCAAATTAGGATAAGGAAAAATATGAAGTATAGCAAGTATTTTTGGACAAAAAAAATCCTTTATTTTGACATCTAAACCAGGACGGAGGGAGTATATTTTTTATACAAGAATACACTAATTATGTTGATTTGAGAATAATGTCGCTATAAAACTACAAAACTTTCGTAACTTTTAGGGTGTTGTTTCCTAAATTATAGATTTTTTCCCTAAACCAGCTTTTTTTTTCTGGAAATTTGGGATTGGATGCTCTCTATATAAAGTACTCGAGCAAAGGCAAGGTCAAAGCGTTTTTGTGTTGTTTTCTTCTTCTTCTTAGGTTTTGCTTTTTTTGTTTCTCAGTTTTTGCAACAATATATTAGTATTGGTTGATGGCGTTTTTTGATTTGCACATGCTGGTTTACCTCTTCTCACTGTATTGATGAAAGATCAACGCATGCGAAGATGTCGTGTATTGATAAGGTAATAAATATAATATTTTATTTGTGATATTTGTATCGATGATATTGCCCCCCCTTCCATGCACTCCTTGGAAGTCACGTATTTTGATGCGGTCAAGAAGCAAATCTCAGACCAATTGTCTATGTCTGTAAGAGATTCCATTTTGTGGCAGTGCAACCGTGTAAAGCATGCTCAAGAAAAATTATTTATTAGTTGTACTTATCAGTGGGCTTAATCAATGTCTCGGGCCTAGACGATTCAGAGTTGTACTTTGTTATCGTATTGGTATCCCACTGTTTGTTGAGAATAGCTTATGCTCAAGTTGTAACAAATCTATGGACATCTTTGGGGATCACGCACTTCATTGCGCTAAGGATGTTGGATATAAGTTTCGACATGATCTTGTTCGTGATGTTATTGCTGACATTTGTTACAAAGATGGTGTACCTGCGCAAAAGGAAGTTTCTCTTGGTTTTCTGACAGATGATGACAGAGATTTGAAGCCTGCCGATATCCTTGTTCTCAACTGGGAAAATGGAAAAGATGTTTGTATGGATGTCACAGGTATCTCGCCATTCACCGGAGATGGTATTCGCTCATTTGTCCCAGGAAAAGCTATTTTTAATGCGGTTTCAAGAAAACGTACTAAGTATTTGGACAAGTGTGTTTCACATGGGTATGGTCTGGGTGTCCTAGCTTTCTCTACTTTAGGGGAACTCGGTGAAGATACTTTGGGCTTCTTCAGTCTGAAGAATTGCCTAGTAAGTAATGATGTCAGTAGCAGCTTGGGTAGTTTTATTTTTTTATAGATTAGGTATTTCTATTCAAAAAGGAGTTGGAGCCTAGCTCTAGGTTACCAACCAAAAACTTTGTATGATATTTTCTATAATTTATATTTTATTTGTGTTTTGTAATTGTAATTATTTATTTATATTCATTTATTTCTATGTGTATTGTTTTTATGATCAGTGGATGCGATAGTCAGATTTCATGGATATCCACTACAACAAAATGTGTTATAGATCACACACCAAACATCACAACGTATGAACACTTGTGGTCTTTTTATGGCTAAAACTTAAAGACCATTAATATTATAGTGTTTGTGATCTTTGATATAAAGACCTGCCCATGCACCTCATACATTTTAAGAAGTGTGATCTTACAACTAGCATCTGACCACTTTCAGAATTACTTTGTGATCAAAAATCTGTCTGCTGATAAATTTTATAAAAAAAAATTGCGGTGACTGGTGAGTGTGGCTCGGACATGCGACCTTCGGGTTTCGTTAGGGAAAAAAAAAGTCCGGGTCCAACAGCAAAACCTCGAATTCTCAGTCCTAACTCTATTTTCATTTTCACTCGAAAACTTTCTCTGTTCTCTCTCCCTCCGTCTCTCTCGAGTTTTCTTCAATTAACTCACGGAGAACTCAAGTGCAGATCTCAATTTTTCGTCGAAATAGTTAATTCCAGTTGAATTCAGGTAGGATTCAACTGTTTCCCTTTCTTGTTTAGATTATATATGATGTTTGATTCGAGATTGAAGTTGAGATTTGAATTTAGGGTTTGTTTTTCAGTTTTTTGGATCTATCATCTCTATATTATTATTCTGCAGATGTATCCGATCTAAAGATAGGGTGATATTTCGTTTTGAAGATTGGTGAAGTTTGATTTGGTACACTTAAAACTTTGAATTCATCTCTGCTTTGTGTCATTTGATTTAGGTTTGCTTGGATGTAAAAGTATTACTTGCATGTTCGATTCTGATTTAGGTTCGTAGTAAGATGTTGTTTCTGACTCATTACTCAACTAGCTAGGGCATGTGAATTTCCTGAAACTAGACCACTTAGTTAGTACTAGTTGTAGATAAGAAACCAATCAGAATGCACAGACTCTGAAACCTGATGCCGTCCAAATGATAGTAAATGACTAATGAAAGTGAAACCTGATGCTATATACTTAATAAAGCTAGTCGGTTGTTTTCCAAATATACTGGAATTTTCAGCTTCAGTTCAGATATTGGCTAAATTAAGAATTTTGAGCACACCTCACTATACTAGGATTAGTGTTGTTGTATATAGGGGTGTAAATTGGGCCGGGCCGGGCAGCCCGACCTATTTATTAAATGGGACGGTATAGGGCGGGTCGGAACATCTCTTGTCCATGAAATTAAAAGGGCCGGGCGGGCAGGGTTATTTATCTACAGTTAGTACCCATGACCTACCCAAGCCTGTTTTGTAATTTGGACTCGGGCGGGTAGGGCCTGGAGGGCCTTGAATATTACAAACAAATATATATATTATACATATATATTGTTAAAAATAAAAATAAAGTAATAATAATACACAAGTTTTACTTAAAATTAATAATCAAATACGAGAATTGAGATGGGAATAAGATAAACCAAACTTCCTATAATTTTTCCTGAATTGAATCATCAGAAAAGGAAACTGCCTTAGATTTTGCTCAATATTTTCTCTATATGGTTAACAAAATTAGACTCCAATGGAATAAAAGTTAAGAAATACATATGAAAACTATGAGGGTTGACTATATTAAGTATATGTACCAAGTATACTCTAGGATAAAACAAATGAGAACAGTCACTTAGGCTAGGTAAATGGATAACACTAGCGGGCTAACATGGCGGGTAGCATTGACGGGATAATAGGGAGGGTATTGGGACGGGCAAGAAAATTTGAATTGTGGCCTGTGCCCGCCCTCTTATTTAAATGGGCTAGATCGGGCCAGCCCGTAAAGGGCCATGGTCACCCATGGGCTGTCATGGGACAGGGCGAACAGTACTGGGCCTCGGGCTGCCGGGCAAAATTTACACCCCTAGTTGTATATTGTCTCTATGTTTACCTTTGTTGTTCACTAACGTAGGAATCCCAAACGTCTTAGTTTTGGCGCTTGCAGTAAAAATGTTTAGTTAACTCTTACGGAGAATGAAACGAATCCCAACTAGACGTGTTGACTATGTATACTTCACCACAGATTGCGTACGTGGCACCGCTTGCGTGACACTGCTTATGTGGCATCGCTTATGTGGCACTCTTATCTTCTTCTCCATAAATGAACATCTCCACCACCACAAAAATCAACTTCTCTTCATTTTCAGATCTAAAAAAATGGGTGGTGGTATGAATGATAAAGCAAGTTCTTCAATTATGATAGTGTGTTTAATGTGTGAAATGGAAGAAGATCATGAAACAAAGGCACGTCCATGGTTTTATACAAGGTGCAAACATGTACCTTGTAATGGATTAAGAGCTTTGTTGAGGTCTAAAACAGATGTGAGTAATGGAAATTTGTTCTTGAAATGCTTGAATCCCACTTGCAACTACTTTGAGTGGTTTTCTCAAGCTTCTTCCCATACTTCAACACTTCCAATCAAGCTTCCATCAGCTCATTGTTGTATTTCCTGTGGAGAAGAAAATCACAGTGTTACAAACTATCCACTAGACAATCAAAAATGCTTTAAAGACAACTGCAATTCTCAATTAGAACCGAAGGTATGCAGAAATCAACATAATTTCAACATAGCATACCTTGTGTGCAAGAAGAAAGCTTGTGATGCATTCAGATGGGCTTCAGATGCTCTTGTTATTGAAACCAAAGAAACATTGAAGGGTAAAGTGTGTGAAATATGCAAGGAATTTAAGAAAAATCTGAAAATGTAGCCTGCAACAATTTTATAATAAAGTTATGGATTTGAATTTCAGAAATTGCATTGTCTTACAAAAGCATCCATTCATCAATTCACAAAAGATAACCAAAGTTAAACAAACACAAATAAATCATATTGTTCAGATCCATTCACAAAACAAAAAACACCAACATTAACAGAGAAACAGACTTTCATGTACTTCTTTGGTCTCTTCTTTCCCTTTGGATCTGCAACATTGAAGGTGACTTTGTTGTTAACAGATCCAACATACTTGTTTGTCTGATTTAAAGCAGGTTGAGAAGAAGTCTTTCTCTTGGTCCCTTGGCCTGACTTTGCAGCACCTTGTTTAGAAGATTCACCAACACATGTTTTGGAACTGTTATTGATCTTCATTCCAGCCTTAGCAGTACTAGATTCACCTGCAGAAGAACCAACAACTACTTTCCTTCTGTTGTACTTTCTTTTTGATGGTTCAGGGACATAAGTGGATGATGTTTAGCCATCAACACAGGTTCTAGGCTTGTTTCCCTTTGGATTCTTTCCAACCTCTCCATCACCACAAGTTACTGCATAGTGACCATAAACTCCACACTTCTTACACTTTCTCATTTTCTTCACATGGTGAGCTTCATCCTAAGAAGGAATTCTTTTATTCCTTGGTCTTTCATTTTCCCTTATGATAACAGGAGGATTAATGAATTCTACCAGTATATTCTGCACAAAGAAAGAAGGAGAAGATATAAGTTAAGATGTGAAACTCTAAAAGGTTGTATACTATATAAAGCATGTATGAAACCCTAAAAGAATCTTTGTTATTATTCTATATTTATTGCACAATAATCAATACAATTTCTTTTTAATATAATAAAATGTTTACTCTTACCCAGTCAATTTCAGCTGAGAATGGTTCAAACCCTGGAGCATATGTCTTTTTGTAATATTCCACATTGTACAAAGGGACACAGTAGCTACAAAATGAAATCAAACAACCAGATCCAACAAATTATCAGTTCACAAGATTGAGCAAGGAAAAATAAAATGAATATAACAAATCAAAACAGAGGAATGAAAACAGAGGAATCAAAACAAAGTGTGACTTACTTTGCCCAGTTTGGTCTCAAAGGTGTCAAAACACATACACCATGTTGACAGGGAAATCCTCTCAGCTGCCACTGCAAGCAGCTACATGTCTTCTTGGGAAGATCCACAGTAAACACAGCCTGATAGACGCATTTATGTGTCTATTTTCATCTCTATTATGTATATTGTTAGTACCCATTTTTGTACTTATTTCGGTATTTTATCTCTTTGTAGGTGTTTTTGGAGAAATAAGCTTTTGCGGAGAAATTGGCTCGAAAAGTTGTTAAAGGCACCTGGGAGGACATTTGCTATTCGGAATCTCGCTTTGGATAAGGGGTAACCCATTTCGGGCATGTGCTAAAGGGACACCAGAAGTGGATAGGGGGAGGTCTTCTTCTTCAAAATTCAAATGCAAAAAAATTGGCGGGAAACTATGTGCAGCGTCTGCAGATTTTGGACTCGATTTTTGGAGTTGTTTCAGGGAGATTCAACACCGGAAATTGATTGGGCTGGACTTGATATGACTTAACAAGTTCATTAGAAGCAATTGGACCGATCGAATTGGGCTGGAATTGCGGGAAAAAGGAAACAGAGAAAATAAGGAAACACGTCCCTGTCGAGTTTTTTTTTTGGACATTCAGAGAGATTAAAGGCAAGAAATTCGTTCCAAAGATACATATTCTATCTAAGGAAGAGTTTGATATAATTGGGAGAGCTCAGAAACGCGTGAAACGAATTAGGGAAGAGATTATTGTCGTGACTGCCAAGGAAGGAAAGAAGAGATTTCGAAGCGATTTGGGAAAGATTCAATGAGACTTTTGTGTATAAATAGGATTCTTAGGTCCCCTAGAAGGATGACGAACAGTTTGGGGTAATTTAGAGAACCACAAGAAACAAAAATCAGAGTTATAGACATTCGAGTCTGCTGGTGTAGAAGGAAGAACACGAGGAACATCGACCCTCACTAACTGTCGCAGAAAACTGTGGTTCTTCTACAGCACTTAGCTTCTATCGTTCTGTAACAGTTCCGCTTGTAACAGAAACAGTCAGTCTGTAACGCTTATAAACGTTGCAAACTGTCTGCTTATTACTTTTTCATTCTTTTAATCAACTTTTGGGCTATAAACATGTATTTTGAGCAAGTGATTAATATGAGGAGCTAAACCCAAACACTGGGATGACGGAGGAAGCCCTATTTCACGCTTGTGATAATTCTAATAATTCTTTTATGACTATTTGCATTGATTTTTAATCGATTTATGATTTTTATTGAATGGGTGTGATTTCGTTTGATGGTGTATGCTTGGTCTATGTATTTTTGATACATCATGCTTTTTATTTACAGTCATTGCTTTTCAAAAATCTATTTTTGGAAAATAACAAGAGTCCATATTTGTATTATTTGAACTATAATTGATTGAAATTATTATTTGAGTCGCATGAATGGAATTTGGTGGAATCCTGAGTCTCAGTCTCTCTGGACATTGTGAGAAACCTTTTGTATATATATTTTCTATTTTTATTTTAAGTTTAGAACCCAATCTTATCAAGTCCGAGTTGAACGAATCTTATTACACTTTTTCTACAACAATTAAAATTACATCACAGCCTCATGAACACTCCTAACCTCATACATCTTTCCCCTTACATCTCCAACTAACTCAAACAGATGAGTTAAGTCCTGCATCTTTGTAATCATATTCATTTCCTTTGGAACTATCTGACCATCTTGCCACTTTTCACATTCATTCCTTCTCTTGAAGAAAAGACACATCACCAGTTTAGCATACATTTGTCCAATTGTAATGATAGGCTTATCTCTCATCTTCTTGATCATGTTATTGAAAGATTTTGAAAAATTATTGTTAATGTGCTACACTTGATATCATCTGAGAAATGAGACCTAGACCAGCATTCAGGTCTTTGATCCATGAGATACATTACAGCTTGTTCATCCTCAGCTGCCATTTTATCCATGTGTTGCTAAAAACAAACACAAATAGTATCAAACTCATGTTGTGTATGGCTATATAACTAGGTTACAATACTTGTAATGCTCCTAGGTTGCAATTACATTCTATTTTTTGTGTAGTTTTTGAGAAACACATACCTAAAAGTGTCTCTTCTTGTAACACTTGGCAGCATTCCAGAAATGAGTTTGTAAGTTGAATGACTTGTAATACTTATTGAAAAAACCCTATTTAATTCATTATCACACAAACCATAAAAAAACCCTAGAAAAATCAATTTCAACTAATGATCAGAACCCATTTTTGAAATTAAAAACATATTTTATTGAAACCCTAGTGTCTTCATTATCAGCGGAACAAATTTGAACATTGAATAATCAACAGACAAACCCTGAGCCCAAATCGCAAACTATAAACAAAGAAAATCAAATCTATAAACAGAAAAAATCCTACAAAATCTAAAAAATCTAATCAAAACCAACCCTAGAAACAAAACCCATAGCGTATATCATGATTAAGATCAACACTGAAACCTTAAAATCACATTAGGATTTTTTCTTACCTCTCTGTAGAACGCTTCTTCCGTCTCGGCATCTGCACCGGCAGAAAATCTTCAATTTCTTCTTCAAATCTCTCCAAATCTCTCCAAACCTAAACACTGTTTAACGTATCTCTCTTTACTAAAAACCCTCTCTGAAGAACCCTCTCTGAATAAACCCTCTTTGAAGAACAAGCGAGAAGAAGAAACAAAAGGAATGAATCGATCTCTCTCTCTTCTCTTATTCCTTACACCTTCCCGCGATATGCCACATCTGTCGATAATAACAATGAAGATATATCATGGACGTTTAATAATCATCGAGATGTCGTCGATTTTAGATTGGCATCCAGATCGACACACGTGGGCGGAATATCTTATGTGACTGACACACGTACGGGAAGGTTATTTATGTAATCTCCGCACACTCACGATATATCGCTGAGTGATATTTTGACGAGCAATTAACTGAGATAACAAAAGTGGATGGAATCCCTTTGAGAGGCTTATATTTGTAAGAAATAAGAAAAGAGGCCTAGAAACGAAAGAAAGGGTCCAGAACCGACCTACTTCTGTATATAATCCACACAAAAATAAAAATTTGGTTTCCTTTCAACAATCCTATCCCATGGAGGAAATTACATAATACCACATCCAAAAGTTCTTTGAATTTAATTTATACCAATTCTAAATGGGCGCCATCACATTATTATATTCACTTCTCGAAAACTAATATAACAAGAACATTTATAGTGCAGGTTGACAACTACCTATCAAAACTATGATTGTAGAGTTAACCAGCATTGCTAATGGAGGTTACTGGATTATTAGGGAGTGTACCAAAATTTATAAGAGACAAAACACTTCGAACACATGGATTGGCACAATCCTTAGCAATTTGGTACCGCCAATTAGCAACTATGGAGTTAATACTATCTCAGGTACTGAGATTCACTCAAATTACACGTGACACGCAACTTATATCTGAGCTAATGTAATTTGATATCGTAAGTATATGTTTTAATTAGTTTTCTCCAATAGCCTAATATTTCTAACTGGTAATATGAAAATGTAAACGCCACAAAGAATCAAAATGTTTATATGAAAAGGTTGCAGAATAGAAAGATGTGAAGTGAACTGAGTCCATTAATTTATAGACTTACCTATAGGGGTGCTCACAGTAAATGCGACAGCTATTGAATCACATTCACAAATTTCATAGTAATAAAATTGTTGTTCTATCCAGTCATGAAAAACGCATTTTTTAAGTCATAGTTGTGGTTCAAGGTTGGTTCATAGAACGAATCATCCAATTCCATCGAATCGCTTGATCGATTGAAAGCAACTGATCAGCTTTCTTCAACGCGAGGGATTATGCCCACCTTCCGTCTGGGTTTCGGTTAGATACCTTCTTTTTTCATGAAATTCTACCTCTAAATTTTAGAGTTTTCATCTTCTTTATTCGTTTCGTTCGTCTAAATGTACGGAACAGGTGGCTTCATTTTCCACCCAAGCATAACATTCTTTTTTTTTTTGATCGAAAGAGAAATTTTATTTAGAGAAGAAGAATGTACATGTAAATCTACCAGAGGTAGAACAGAAAAGGACAAATAAGCAAATTACAAAAAGATAGAGTTCCAATTTTGAATCTGTGAAGACACAAAATCTTGTGTACCTGTTGCTGCTGCCCAAACTAAAATAGAGGATTTGATAGACAAAATCAGATCATCATATGTTTTGTAAATATATTGTTCCTCAAAACGTATGCAATTCCTTTCATTCCAAATTGTATTAACAACCGTTGCTGGTATTAGATCCCAAATATAATTCCCTGTAGGGGAAAAATGATTATGGTGCCAACTTTCTGCCAAAATTCTCATGGAACCCGGTAAAACCCAACTCCAACCTGTATTAAGCAGAATGCTCGACCAAATCTTATAAGCAATCTTACAATGTAAGAATAAATGATCCTGAGATTCTACACGAATTCCACACAGAACACAAGAATTATGGAGATCCATACCTTTGTGTTGCAAGATATCAATTGTATTCATTTTACCGTGAATCAAACACCACATTAACATATTAATTTTTGGTGGTATTGCCGTCTTCCAAATGAACGAATAAGGAAAGTGATTAACTCCATCTTCTGCCACTAATTTAGCATATAGTGATTTCACAGTAAAAACTCCCGTGTGGTTAAGTTTCCATCTGCGAGTATCCGTCAGATCATCTTGAGTAGGTGGATTGTCCCCTATAATGGTAAGTAGTGTAGCAAATTCCACCACCTCTGTATTTGAAAGAACACGCCTAAAATCAAACTTCCAACCACCTTCTAAAGATATCATTGCAGCAACTATTATATGTTTATCCCGGAAAAGCTTATAAAGATTAGGATGTGCTTTTGCTAATGACAAATCTTCACACCAAATGTCATTCCAAAAAGAAATTAAACTACCTGAATGTAAGTATAAGGTAGAATTGGCACTCACAAGATTAGCAGTTTCCGCAATGGCTCGCCAACAAGAGATACCATATGTTGTAGCAATTATACCGGGATTCCAATTAGAAAACTCTGAGCCATATTTCTCCTCTATTATCTTGTACCATAGCTTGCTCTTTTCGACACCAAACCTCCAACACCATTTTGCAAGCAAAGATAAATTCATTAATCTCAGTTTACACACACCTAGGCCGCCTTTTTCTTTAGTAGTGCAGACTAAATTCTAGTTAACCAAATGAGAAGTCTTTACTCCATCTTTATATTCCCATAAGAAATTGCGCATCTTCTTTTCGAGGATTTTAATAACAGAAATTGGTGCTTTGAACAACGAAAAATAATATGTTAGAAGAGATGACAAGATGCATTTGATAAGAACGAGCTTACCTCCCTTTGATAAAGAAATACGTCTCCAGACGGATAATATGACGTCGAATTTCTCTATAATTGGGTCCCAAATTCTCTTCGAACTGGACTTAGCACCTAACGGCATTCCCAAATACTGGAAAGGTAAACAGTCTATTGCACAACCGAATTCCTCAACCCACAAGGCTAAGTTTTGGACTTCTCCAACAGAAATAAGCCTTGTCTTGGCAGTGTTTACCTTTAAACCTGCAATGTACTCAAAACACTGTAAAGCTGAAAACAAATTATGTAATTGCTCCTTGTTATTTTCAACAAGAAAATCGTATCATCTGCATAATGAAGGTGATTCACTATGGTACTTGTAGGTGTGACTGAGAAACCGCTGAAAAGACCCTGATTCGCAACTCTATCTATATATCTGGAAAAACCCTCCATCGCAATGTTGAACAAAAAAGGAGAAACAGGGCATCCTGTCGAACTCCCCTTGTACTTGTGAAGTAACCAAAAGAAAATCCATTAATTAAAACTGAAAATGATGAAGTAGCATAACAGAACCTCAACCAGTTGCGCCATTTTGAGGTAAACCCCATTTGAATAAGCACAGATTCAAGATAATTCCAATTTATT
This sequence comes from Papaver somniferum, assembly GCF_003573695.1. Classification (NCBI taxonomy): domain Eukaryota; kingdom Viridiplantae; phylum Streptophyta; class Magnoliopsida; order Ranunculales; family Papaveraceae; genus Papaver; species Papaver somniferum. The sequence goes on from NW_020641039.1 coordinate 1,815,801, forward strand.
CTATCAAACGCCTTCTCCAGATCAATTTTGCATAAAATTCCAGCATTTCCAGACCTTAGTCTAGAATCTACCAACTCGTTGGCTATTAGGGTACCATCGATAATTTATCTGCCTTCGATATACGCTCATTGCACCGGCCAAGCATACCATTCTCCTGGAACTCACAAATGAACAAAAAAAAAGATGAAGCGCTTGGGTTTGGCAATAAAGATTTCTCAGTTCCAACTCGTTAATTTCTCCGAAGTAGTCCAAACATATCATCAGGATCACATCGGTCCCTTGTGTACGTGGTTCTTACCCATTTCCTACCAGTTAGTGCAACAACATGTCCATATCCAAAGTTTCACAAATTTGATTCTGATATTTTGTGAAGATAATAGTGACTTTTGTTCTATCACTGCTGTTAATATATAGGCAGTGGTATATATGGATCATGGTTGTAAATTAGTGATACAAAATGAACAAAATTAGAAATATAGAAGCGTCAGGGAAGAGAGGGGGGACAAAAAAAAAGGATAAAATTAATGGTCAATTGATAACTTTAACCACAGAGGCGACAGTTGAGTCTAGGCCGAACGCTTTGGTGATACACTTGGTGAAGATAGTTCGCACTAGAAAGTATAGCTATCAGTTGAAATGAAGTACTTGGCAAAACAAAAAGAAAACACCGCAAAAACAGAAGATCGTATAAATTATTTAGAAAAAAAATCATCCGTGTTCAATCAAACATGAAAATAAAACTCATTGTTTGGCTTGAGAAGCCACAGAAAAAATTGAACCCAGAACATCTCCGCAACAAGCTACTTGCCATCTAGAGTACTGCAATTAGTGAACCAATGCATGGCTCACGTGTAGTAGACTTGTTGAATACTATATGGGTATACATATTTAGAATTGCGCTCGAGCAACTTCTTTGCAAAAACGGAGTAAGTAGCATCAGTTGGATGAGCCTCATCCCAAAACACATACTTGGATCGGTCTTCACAAACCTTTCCTATTGGATTGCACGGTAACAAACCTCGTAATGGACCGGGAAGTGTTTGGCAACATGAATCTTTATAATTCTCAAAGCCTAGTTAAAAACATCAGAAAGACAGATTGATTAAATAATCATCATACTTAAGTGGTTACCCCCATAATTAACCTCGAATTAACGTTATTAGCAACCACGTACCGTAAGATTGATAGTTGTCGATAACATGGGTAAAAAGGCCGTAGATATCTACATTTAGGAATTTGGATTCAACAAATTTTGAGTTCAACTCCATGACCAGGCTATTCAATTTCTTGTTGAAGTACATCACTGCATCATTCATTTCATTAATGCACGAATCACTTTTCGTATGCCATTCTGTTTTATTCAAAATTCCATTTATACGTCTTTCTAATGGGATGCAACCAACAGGTCCAACGTTGGCCACAGCAATCTTTCTTGCACCCATTTCATGCAGTCTCTACATACAGTGCCCATGAAAATGAAAAACAAATTAATCTCTAGATATACATGCGCATAAAGTATTAAATGTAACAAACGAATCATCTTACTGTTAGTTGGAGTCTGAATCTTAAGATCAATATATCAACAAACATTGTCGGGGTCAGCAACTTCTGCTCCGGTATTGAGAGAAATGGAATGAAATAGTTGTCAATGAAATCATTAGAACCCATTACCACGATGAAAAGAGCTTTCGCAAGAAATTCATTCGCATCATGGTCACCGAACATAGAGATTATATAGTTCCTTGTATTTGCGAAGTTATCGAGCTGTGCATCCATGTTGATTCGATTTCCCTATATAGACAAAAATGCTGCTCATTAATTATTTGATTAGTATCTAAAATTAGGAAGACAACGTATGCATTGTTGATGCATTAATACTTACTAAGATAGCGCCAGTTTCATTAAGAATTCCACCACCACCAGACGCATAATTAACTCCGCGAAGAACGACATCTCCAACTGTTGTTGGATCCATGTAAGGAGGAATATAGTCTTCCAAACCAAACGTTTCTCCTGCAAATTTAATCAAATTTGAAGTTAAATCAAAACCTGAAAAATGTTTAGCAAAAAAAATTGTTTCCCAACTTGTCAGTTAGTCGCATACCTATTATGTCAATGACTGTTCTTCCATTGGAATAACGTCCAGTAGAAATTTTTCCTCGTGGGAAATCAATTCCGTAAGGATGGAAATTGTTTTTAGTAATGGTAAAATGAATGTAGTTATTGTTACCAACATCAACCAATGAATCCCCTAGAATATATAACGCCGGACGCTGAAAACCACTGTCATTCCCTTGGGGTGTCGTCGAACTAGTACTAGTACCGCAACTCAGGGCAAACACAAGGAGAAGTATCATAAGAAGGTAATTCATAGGAAGAGAGTTAAGAAAGTTTTAGTGAAAAGGAGGAGATATAATACTATAAGAACATGATACTCTGGAGCTTTTACTTATGGAGTACTTCCATGGTACTATCCAAATGCAGTTGAGCATAAATTACATCTGGACAAACTTAATTAGATGATTAATAACATGTGAGAGTGGGATAATTCAGACAACTTGAATTATCAATTACGCAATAATACTATTAAACCCAAGCATTGATTCTGTATATAAATAGGAGCACAACCAACATATTTATTAACACCAACCACTTACATAAAACGAGTGGCTATTAGTCATGACCTTTTTGATCTGATATTGTTCACTTTGTGAAAAACGACGGGTGATCCATTATAACTTGTACAATTTTTAACTTCATGAAGTAAAGTACTGGCCGATAGCTATTTCACATTTAAATTCCGTATGTTCATTGTGATCTACTCGTCAGTCATAAAACGCAACGCATTCACTGCTATTAGAGCAAGCCAGCAAGGGTTCATCCCTTGTAAAATGGAGTAGTTAGTGGGTGAAATAGTGCTTCTCCCTTTTAATACCGATGAATGGCTGAAGTTCCATCCGGATATTAGGAAAAAAACTTTTAAGGCAGACAGTACGTCTTCCAAATCAGTACAGCGCACTGCCTGCTATGTAGTGTTCACCATCAACCTGTACGCATCAAATGAAGTAGAATTTGAAGTATTTTGGGCAAAATGGAGTAGTCTCTATTCCCATAGTGGAACATTTTAGGCCAGTTAAGATTAACCAATTCACATTGGTGTGGACTACTCCCTGTAGGATTTGCTCAAAGTAGTTACAATACTAAAACAAAGAGTCGTTTTTTCTTTGTTATTTTGTGAATTGCTGAACCATTTTAGTGTACTACCTTGTTTGTTTGCAACTGACTCAGCATCTGGGTCTGAGTGAATCCAAGACTCGCATCGAGTCAGCAGTCAGACCGTTTGTTTTCTATTTTGAGCTAGATCAGACTCGACTTTTGACTCAGACATAACCCCTGATTTAGACGTGTTTGAGTCGGGTAACAAAATGTTCTTGACTCATGGGACCAAACCACTGACTCACATATTTTTGAGTCAGATCTGACTGAAAACAAACATATTGAGTCATATCTAGATGAGTCAGGTGATTTCACTCAGATTCAGATGATTCAGATCCAGACGACTCAGATAAGTCAGGAGTAAACAAACATAGTGTTAACTTCGGGACGGAGCACCAGTTCGATTAGACAAATATTGGGTATATGGATTTGAATCATTTGAGTCGAAAGTAACATGAGTTTTCTTCACATTTGAGTCGAAAGTAACATGAGTTTTCTTCACATTTGAGTCGAAAGTAACATGAGTTTTCTTCACATTTGAGTCGAAACTAACCTGAGTTTTCTTCAAGTTGAGGGTTTATGCCCACTTCCCTTGCCTTGTGGGTTTGGTTAGATTCCCCTCTTAATTATACAAAACGGAGTTTAGTTTTTTTTTCTTTTGTGATCTTTAGTGCATTCAAATTATTTATTTACCATTTGCAAACTATAATATGACATTTCATTAAGTGTTTATATGCACTATTTACAAATTGATAATCATGGACTAGCCATATATATATATATAGTTAGTCACCGCAGAGCTGAACTCCATCTTGAACGGTGTCTTCTTCTCCGGCATAGGCAGCAAGATTAAGATACTTATCTTGTTCAGCTTTCTCCCTCCACCGTGCCCTACAAATCACGCAAGTAGCTCCCCTCCCACGACTTCTCTTCCAAGTTATCAAACATTCCTTGTGCAACACATTTCTACACGTCCCACATTCTACAACTTTGTCTTCTTTATTCATCTCGTCTAAACATATGGGACAGGTGGCGTCATTTCCCAACTCGATTCGGGGCGGAGGGATTGCATTCGACCTTGAGAATAGATGGTGGAATCTCTCACGCGCGCGTGCACCGGCTATGGATTGAAGCGATGTGGGTGTGTTGAGTAGACGTGTAAGTTGACATGTCCTAAGGGTCTTTCTCCGAAGACATTGGTCGTCAAGAGAGACTCCAAGAACACGCAGAAACACAAAGAGAATGTGTTTGCATGGAACAGCGCGGTCTGGGCAATTGCAAGATGGTGCCGTGGATAAAGTGACTGTATACACATTGCTGGTTGCACCTAAAATGAAGAAATTATTTTCGGAACGATGGAGCAGACGGAGACGATGGTGGTAAGCTCGAACTATTCGATCCGCCACCGGTTGTGTCGGCTTAAACCTATGATGCAGCCGGTTCTGATGGTGTGGTGGTGAATTGGAGGCAACTGATTCTTCCATTTGAGATATGAAATTCTAGGTTAAGGTTGTGATATGAAGAAGTGTGATTGAGAACCGATTTAAGGTTTATGTAAGGGAATTATATGCTTTGTGTAGTTAAGAGGAACAAGTGAAGAATGGATGAAAGAAGAGGGAAATGTTTTTGTGGGATTGGAATGCCTTGACGTCTTAGACATGTTTTAGGTTGCCCTAGCTTGTAGTCTCTGGTGAGTTTTCTGAGGTTAATTTCCTGCCAAGTTTTAACCGAAAATTTTACTGCCATGTAAATGTGAAAGGTTAAAAATTACCCTCAGAACTAAAAAAAAACTCATAACCATTAATAACTTTACCATTCTACTACGGAATCATTTACATAATTGCATTTACATCAAGCAAACTAACCACGAGCATTAAGCCATTAATATTAGAAAGGAGCTGAGACTGGCTCCCTAATCCTATATTTACTGTTGGGAGATTTACGGATGCTTATAGGTTTCACATTACACGCGCAGTTTGGATCACAGCCCATCTGCAGGTTATCCAATTTTACGTTCACTGATGCTACAACTATACTTTTACCGCCACTACTGGTTTTACTGGTACCACTATTCTCTTTGTACCAGTTGGCAATTGAATCTTGCTGTTCTTCTTCTTCGTCGTCCAATATCATCTCTTTTACGGAGAACATTGGTCTCAAACCCTGTATATCAACAAACAAACATGATACAGGTGTTTCAGAATAACTGAAATGCGAGAATAACTAAATATACCTCAGTGAGAAGTTTTGAAGCTAATTCATTAGACCCCGATCCGGAATTCAGAACAATGTCTACGGCTGCTTCCTGAAATCAATGATGCAAGAATTTCTCCACCAATTAGCTAGGCTCCATCTGGTAATATGAAAACTTAGATACAAAAAGACTAATGAAAAAAATTAGTTTACCCTCGCAACATTGAGTTCAAGTTCATTCAAAGTCCTGGGCTCCAACTCAATTGAACACCGCGCCATTATCTATCGATCGATCGCCTTGCAGCTGTAATGAGGATGCCTATAAATAAACAAGTTATCGAGATTATAGACTGATATGTCCTATAAAAACATAATCCTTTTATAGCCATAATGTTATGGTTGTTGTTGCTTCATTTTGTCACGGATTCTATATAGATCAGTATTGACTGTTCAAAACCTGGAAAGGATGCATGTCGACATTAGTGGAAATGGATGGGGGCAGATGAAAAATATAAGGGGTTGTAAATTTTAATGGCTAGCAAGTAATCTAGATTGTTCTTTCATCAGTTAATGCCCGTGCTGTGTATTACTATTCTTGTTCCGATGATCATCAACTTGTCACGAGATTTATAAAGGGGTGCAACCTATTTTAGACCAAATATAGGTGATGAACTCAAATTGATGACGTTGATATTATGCGTGATCACTAACATCACATGCACATTTCAAATAAAACTTATGGGAAACTGATATGTGGTCGACGCCAAGGTCACATGATGAAAACGTACAATTGCTGCATATGAGACGCATCACTGGCGTGCATTTGATACGCTGGACGGAGTCGAAGTGGGGATCTGACCAGTGACAGGCGGCACAGGCCTATGTGGGGCATGAACCAGGCTCTAGCCAAGATTAGCCCTCTAGCCCACTAATTAGTTAAGGGAAACTTAGGCGCAGACCCAAAAATAATAATATTTTTATTGACAGGCCCACAATTAATTTTAGGTACCGTAACATCCATAATTATTTTCGTGACATCCATAATTATATGAAATTATTAAAAATATCTGCATGACGGATTATGCATTCGCATGACGGGTTATGCCTTAGGGGTATAATTGGCAACGCAACTTGGATATAACATATCTAAAAATCCGCGCCTTAGAATTTTACAAATTTTATATCGTTGGAAATCTTTTTAAGAGAGCTCCGCAACGAGTACAAACAACAATATCAAATTTTTGTTTTTCACGAAAAAATCGGAGGTGATCATCATTTTAGGCAAAATTTTCGAAAACTTGATACATAACCATTATGCAACCACCAAAAAAGATGCATCACACATTCTGCAGACACATAACGAATTATGCAACCATTTCCTCGACTGCATAACAAATTATGCATCTGCATAACAAAGTTACGCATCTATAACAAGTTATGTAGTTATTGTTTTGGTTGATTTTAGTGCGTACATAAGAAATTGATGCATAATGCATTATGCAGTCATATTTTCGAATGCATAACCCAGACATATTTTCGAATGCATAACAAGTTATGCATCAATTTTCTCGATGCATAAAAGATTATGCAACAATTTTCTCGATGCATAATGCATTATGCAGCCATATTTTCGAATGCATAACAGGTTATGCATCAATTTTCACGACTGCATAACATGTTATGCAGATACTATAATTGGTGCATGACAAGTTATGTAGTCTTTGTTTTTGTTGGTTTCGATAGTCACAAAAAACCACGTATTGAAAAAACAAAACATACATTTCAGCAAGATGACTAGGATGCGAAGAATGGACAAAATACTTTGCAGCAGGCACTAGCGCATATCAACGGAAATGGCAAAGAAAAATATACATATTGAGAGTTACCTATAAGAATAAAAGTTTTAAATGTCAATGCTACGTACCTTATTGCTTTTGCAAGTGCCATATGGATTTCCTATGAAAAATAAACAACTTAAATGTCACTACCAAGGAGTAGTTTACATGAATTTCCTATAAAAATTAACCTATGTGAATCCAATATGTTGAATCCAACAATGTAAAGAAACGCTCATGTCACTGAACAGCAAATTAAACAGCAATCCAAGTGAAATATGATTTTACATTGTTCTGTACATTCATCATGGCATGGAAAAAGAGACACTTGTGAAATTTTCACCCACATGTCTTAGATTTGATGGTACCTTAACAAGTACGACTATGTATCATTTTTTTGCTTATTTAGTTCATGGTGTCAATACAATTTACACAAACCATGAGCTCCATCTCTACTGCCAACTCCAATTCATATTAATGCTTCAATGCTTTATACACAGCCACCTCAACCAATTTACATTCACTGACTTAAGCCAAAATACCCGTCTTTACATCCACAACAACCCACCATCCAAGACAGCTTCATCTTCGAATCCTTTCATTCATCACTTCGCAACCCATCAGTTCAACTGTTGTTGCTATTGTAAAATCACCAGTCAGTCAAGACCATTTCTAGAAAGAACCCATTGTAAATACAAGAGAGAAATTGCCACCGTCGCCTGTAATTACTCTACTAGACCACTTGGCTGCTGCAACAGTCAGTAATGCCCTCAATACTTCCACCAAAACCATCTCGCAATACTGCCATCTTTCTTCCATTCAACATGCATCCAACTGCCAACAGTTTAAGAAAATGATTTCATCTTCTTTCAAGCAATTCTGCGAGCAACTGAAGTGCAATTTTTTGTGCGTCCCACGGTTGTCTTCAGCTGGATCCGATCTCCTTCTCTTTTGTACAAACCACTCGATCCAACACCAGCAATTGCCGTCTCAATGGATGAAATCCATTACCACTATCACCATTTATACTTTATGTCCATCCAAATCCAGGTCACAACATCAAATTCTCTTCATCTTCTCAGAAGTATTGCAATGCCAAACACAGACAACCAAATTCCATTCGACCACAACACCCAATTCAGGCCAAGAAATTTCTCCAATTTTGCTCGCTGAAAATTGCTCAATCGAACACCAAGAATTCACGGTACAAATCAATTGAATCTACATCCATCCTCCTGCGAGTGCCATCTTATGTTCGTTTCTAAATTTGCTACAACCACATCATTAACCAGATCGAACCATAGACAAAGAGAAAGAAACTTACAATCACACGATGTTATCTCCTCTCTGAGACAAAAAGAAGAATTGAGAGTATTTAAGCTTATCGATATGAAGAAATAAAAATGAAATACAAAATTTCTGAAATTATGGGTTTCGGAGAAATTTTATCCCCAAAAATGGGTGTGCCCATGAAGTTTTTCGTCCGTGGGTTTCACGGCGGAAAAAAATCTTAAAAACGGGTCTGACAGTAGTTTTCATATTAGTTAATGGGAAAATTAAGCGCATGCCAAAAAAAATAATATTCTCATTGTCAGGCCCACAATTAATTTTAGGTATCGTGACACCCATAATTATTTCCGTGACACCCATAATTATATGAAATTATTAAAAATATCTACATGACGGATTATGCATCCGCATGACGGGTTATGCCTTAGGGATATAATTGGCAACGCATCCTGGATATAACATATCTAAAAATCCGCGCCTTAGAATTTTACAAATTTTATATCGTTGGAAATCTTTTTAAAAGAGCTACGCAACGAGTACAAATAACAATATCAAATTTTTGTTTTTCACGAAAAAATCGGAGGTGATCATCATTTTAGGCAAAATTTTCGAAAACTTGATACATAACCATTATGCAACCACCAAAAAGATGCATAACACATTTTGCAGACGCATAACGAATTATGCAACCATTTTCTCGACTGCATAACAAATTATGCATATATAACAAGTTATGTAGCCATTGTTTTGGTTGATTTTAGGGCGTACATAAAAAATTGATGCATTATGCAGCCATATTTTCGAATGCATAACAGGTTATGCATCAATTTTCTCGATGCATAAAAGATTGTGCAACAATTTTATCGATGCATAATGCATTATGCAGCCATATTTTCGAATGCATAACACGTTATGCATCCATTTGCACGACTGCATAACATGTTATGCAGATATTATTATAGGTGCATGACAAGTCATGCAGTCTTTTTTCATTGCTAGTTCCGATACTAACAAATAAGTTGATGCATAACGTGTTATGGAATCATTTTCTGGACTGCATAACAAGTTATACAAGAATTTTTGTAGATGCATAACAAATTATGCGGACATTTTCTCGACTGAATAATAGATTATTCAACGATACCGAGACTGGTAAAGGACATGATCGAGATACATTTGAAAAATATGGAAAAAGGCATTACACACTGTCTTACGCAAACACCGTCATTCCTTATGCAAAACACCAATTTAGCATTGAGATCATGTACATCCTATTTGTTTACAAGCATAAATTGCAATCTGCTTAAGTGAGAAATGACATCTGTGACTTTTCATGAACAAAAAGACCATAACCTCATCGAGAACATTTTGTAATGCCAAATGCCATATATAGGAAATCAATAATGCATATCAATAACCTTATTCTCCAAATTCATTAGCTTCAGTGAGAATATGGAGTAGCCATTCAGCAACCCGGTAAGGTGTCCAACACTCATTTGTGAAACCCCTGGATCTCTCAATAATCCTAACTGTAACCCGGTAATGTAAAAAGGTTTGCAAAATGTAGGCGAGAAGGCGAAGGCAGAACAAAAACAACTATTAGTTGGTTATGAACTTTCAAGGAAAATCATAAGAACTTTGGGGTAATTAGTTTTAAATGAGTTTTAAAGAACTAATTAATAAGGCATATTTCAGATGTTTCTGGAATACGCCTTAGGACCCAATACAAAGTGTGAAAAAAACTTTCAGATTATTTTCGGTTTTAATTTTCTTGTAAAAATTTTTAGCATTTGTACCCTAATATGTTACACTAAAAATGGTGATCTAATATGCTCCTCTTAGAGCGACTGCAATGGTACGACTAAACTCAAAGATCAAAGACCAAAAAAAAAAGACTAAATATGAGTTTAATCTGTACTGTGACGTTATGGGAAGACGACCAAATTTGGTCGCGCGTAAAATTAATCACCGCACGAAAACGGGCGTAAATTTGGTGTACGCTTGAATGGGGCGTAAAATTGGTTTACGCCCGAAATTTGAATGGGGCGGATGGTTTGGTGTCCGCCTGACGAAATGTGAACGGACGGATGATTGGGTGTCCGCCTGATGAATTTCATTTTGAATGGGGCGGATGGTTTGGTGCCCGCCTGATGAGTAAGTGAACGGGCGGATGGTTGGGTGTCCGTCCAGCAACAAGCGTACTTTAAATTTACGCCCGACTATATTAGGATTTGGGATTTGGTCGCGACCATATTTGGTCTGGAATTTGATCTTTGGTCCAAATTTGATCTTTACTCCGTCCCACTGTGTTACGATCTCATCCCATAAATTTAGTTATACTCGCCGACTGTGGATGCTCTTACTAGCTAAGTATGGATAAATGGGCCTTATAAGCGCTATACATGAAAGCCCGAGCGCACACATCCAGAAACGGTGAGAAAGTATAACAGACCGGAAAAGTCAGGGAGGTGCCCCGTCAGCAGTGGAAAGGGCCACATCGGCTTGCCACATCAGTAGTGATGGCGTCGCCTAACATACCACGTCAGCAATGTGGTGCCACGTCAGTAGCTAACCTAGCAGCATATTCGTATATTCCTTAACGGACGAAGCATATTCTGTTTTTGTACAAATGGCATCAGCATATTCTATTACAGCATCGGCATATACCGTTACAGTTGAAACACCGTCAGTATATTCCGCTAACTCAGGGTATATTCCATTACCGTCACGATGCCGTCAGTATATTTTGTTTCCATGTTAACGTTGTTGCCTAGGAGTGTAAATTCTGCCCGGCAGCCTAAGGCCCAGTATTGTCCGTCCTGTCCCATGACAGATCATGGGTGCCCGTGATCCATTACGGGCTGGCCCGACCTAGACCATTTAAATAAGAGGGCGGGCACAGGTCACAATTTAAATTTTCTTGCCCGGCCCAATATCCTCCCTAGTAGCCCGTCAATGTTACCCGCCCTATTAGCACGTCAATGTTATCCATTTATCTAGCTTAAATAACTATTTTCATTTTTTTTTATCCTAGAATATACTTGGTACAGATATTTAATACAGTCAACCCTCATAGTTCTCGTATGTATTTCGTAACTTTTACTTCACAGGAATCTAAATTTGCTAACTTTTTAGAGAAAATATCGAGCAAAATCTAAGGTAGGAAAAATTATAAGAAGCTTGGTTTATCTTGTTCCCAACTCAATCTCGTATTTGATTATTAATTTAAAGTAAAATTTGTGTATTATCACAATTACTTTATTTTTATTTTTAATAATATATATGTATGTAATATATTCAAGGTCTTCCCGGCCCTACCCGCCCGAGCCCAAATTACATAACAGGCTTGGGCAGGCCATGGGTACTAACTGTAGATAAATAACCTAACCCGGCCGACCCTTTTAATTTCATGGATAAGAGATGTTCTGGCCCGCCCTGTACCGTCTCATTTAATAATGTAGGAATTACCAATAGGTATCATTATAGTGTTCTTAGTTAGTGGCAGGTCCACCCATTAAAGCCCAGTAATCAGAGGTCCATAATTAAAAGAAAACATGAAAATGGACCAAATTTTTTTAGCCCAGGTCCTGCACACGTGCGAGATCAGGTATACGTAATATGAAAATACCACAAATAACCTTTCCTATTTAATATGTTAAAAGCATGAGAAATATTTTTCACATTTCATATTCATTTTCTTCTTCTCTTTCCTCTCACCATTGTTGTAGATGAAGATGAAGATTTGTTTTTGTTCTTTCTCGTTTCTACCGAATCAGATGATGAAGATTTTCCATTGTAATGTTTCTATTAAGGTTTTGGCGATCTAATCATTGTTGTGCTTGATTATGTTTTCGATCTCCATGGTTGATTTGTCGACTATATATTAGATCTAGATGAATAATCACATTTTTTGTTCATTTCGTTGCTAGATTCGATTATGCCACTTCCATTTTAGATGTTTTAGACGTGTTTCAGTTCTTTTTTGTATATGAATCAACAGTACGTATATCCCGTACTGATAGAAACTTAGTTTATTTTTGAGAAGAAGAAGAAGATGCATCGTTATGATTTACGACGAGAAGATTGTTTGTGTTTCCAGGTATGTATATTAACAATGATTTTCGGTTTCCATTCTATTTTTTTCGTAGATTCGTTACTAGTTTTTCACATGCAGCTGAAGTTTAGATTATGAATCAGCAGTACATATATGATGTACTGAAAAATTATGCTTTAATTTTGTTATTTTTGTAGTTTTTGATATTTTTCTTCTTCGATCTAGAAGTATATATATGGAATATTGAAGAAAAAAAGTGTTTCGATTCTGGTTTTTAGAGATTCATTACTTGGTTTTCACATGCAACTGATTTTAGTTTCATTTTGGTTGTTTTGATATGCTTTTAAGTTGTTTTTGTGTATTAATCATCGGTACGTATATGATATACTGGTGGATTTTGATGGAACAAGTTCAGATCTAAATAAACAATCATGTTTTGTGTTTATTTCATTAGTAGATCTGATACTTTTATGGTTTGTTTTTCAGTTTTCTTTTGTTATTATCAATTGTTGATAAACATCACTGTCCAGAGTTCGTCCTAAATTTTATACTTCTCTTGTTGTTTTAAAATTTTGTGGGGATATAGTTGATGAAAAGAATGTACACAGTTGGGTTTTGCTTAGATTTGTTTATAGACCTTCTTTGATTCATATGTGTAGTATTTGAATTTTATGTTTGTTAGTGATGTTGTGAAGTGTTTGATGAATAAGTGTTCTTGAAATGCATTAGAAGCGTTGGGTATCTTTAGAGAGATGAGAATTGAAGGAGTTAAATTGGAATTGCATGACTGTATCTTACTCATTGCTGGTGCTCCACTTGGTGAAGAATTGAAGGGGATTTTGATTCATGTGTATGTGCTCTTCCTCTTATGTGGTCTTCCTCTTTTCTGTATTTCCTTTTAAGATTCATGATACAATTTGTATCTTATCTATCACAGACAGGTGAAGGTGGGAACCCGTTCTGCGTTACTCAACTTTGGATCACCAGTGGATGCATCTTAGCTATATAAATTACTCCATGCCCTTCATCCACATCCTCATTAGAAGAAAAATTAGCAGGCAGAGGTGCACCTGGAACATGTATGTTGCTCGGATTTTGTTGCTTTTTTCATACATACCAAAATAAATAGAATAGTAGCTTGGTGCATCTTCTCGATGTTGTTTACTGCTCTGGAACTGTTATCCTCAACTGGATAGATAGACCTCACCCTGTGTAGTTTCTTAAATGCCAAATGGCCTGATGTAGGCTCATGGGCATGCAGATAAGTAAAAGGTTAGCCTAATATTTACAGTTAGATAATGTGATTTTCTTAACTGATACTATTTTTTGAAAGCTTTATCGTTCTCCCAAAATCATGTAGACCTCTGAGGCAGAACAATTCTTTTTTCTACCACAAGTTTCCTGACTACCTGCTGTTGTGCGATATTGTTGTCTCACTGGAATACCCATTTCTTGCTTCATGCTACAAACAGACACCACCTGATACACAACTGTTTTTTTCACCCTTAGTCACTATGTGGAAATGATAATCTATAGAGTCACAAGACTCATAAATTGTTATTATCAATTGTTTTTCAGTTTTCTTTTGTGTATTACCTATCAGTACATATATGACGTTTTCTAATTTATTTATCATTGATTCTTACAGATTTGTACTCTACCTGGAAGCAGTGCAGCAAATATGTACTCGAATTTGTAAGCATTCAGATATATAATCGGATTTGTAAGCAGTACGACAGATATGTACTCAGATTTCTAAGCAGTGCGACAGATATGTACTCAAATTTGTAAGCAGTGTAGCAAATATGTACTCGAATTTTTAAGCAGTGTACCAGATATGTACTCAAATTTGTAAGCAGTGTAGACACACACGTTTGGTAGTAATGGGCATTATGGACATTTCCATGTTTTAATTAATTTTGGACCTCCGGATAAAAAAAAAATTTGGTTGGACCCTACTATAAATAACTATATGGGCCTAGGACCAAACAAGAAATTTTCCTTTAATAATTAGGCCAGGCTGCCCGGCCCGACCCAATTTACACCCCTATTGTTGCCTTCTCCATCAGCATATTCCTTCTCTCTGCATCATCATGACGTCAAGTCATCTTCAGCGCGGTCATATCCTCCGACGACGGAAACGTCAGCAGATAACCGGCGGCCGAACCAAATTCCGTCCAGCCATAGTTGGGGACTTTACCATGCATCACGGGTTAACTTATTACCATGGTCGTTGATTATTTCCTCCCATGTCAGTTGTTTTGGAGGATTTGTGCACCCCAGCTGAGCCGAGCTGCGGCAACACGAGCGTGTCAAGCCAAGACAGGATTTCTCCACCTCAATTGTTTGTGCTTATGGATGTTTCTGCCCATTGCTTTAATTTGGGCATTATACACTACTTTGTGGGCTTAAGCCCATTACACCTGTTCCTTGGGTTTGGTCTTTTATACCAATTTGCATAGATAATAAGGGTATCCAACGGACGGACGTGGTCACCTGCATCCAATCCGTCAAAGTTGCGGATTTGGAGAATCCAACCGTGTCCGGTCCAATCACCCGCGGATCAACAAATGATACGGATCGGATGCGGATTAACCGCGGATTTAAAAAAAAAAAAACATAACGGAAAACAAAACAAAACAAAAATGTTAAGTTTAGAAAATAGAATTTTACCACAAAAAATAGTTAACAGTTAACACAAAAGAGTATTGTGTTCTTTTTTATGGAAACAAAAAAGTACTAATTATTACGACAACGGAAGGTAAACTATCAAATGCAACAACAAGTCTGGTGCCAAGCTAATGGAACTTCTGCTGCCAAAAAAGAGTCCTTGGATTTGAATACTAGTTCATTCAATCCACAATAGATATGTCTAGAATTTCCTTTAAGATTTGTGTCGCATCAGTAAAATGAGAAGGAGACAAGGAGTTATAGAGTAATCAGTAAACAGTTGCAAGTTCCTGTCATATTTAGTGTCATTTATGCATTGTATCATATGCAAACTGAAAAAGGAAAGGTTAAGATAAGTAAAAGACTTTTGAATATTCCATTCAGATGTGTTGTACTGAAATGCTATGTACAAACACTATTTTCTATATGTAGCTACTTTTCGAGGCAACAAAGAAGTCTTCATTTGCTAATGTCATCACAGCAATGTTCAGGCACAAAAGAAGACTAGGTAGTCTGAAATACCATATGACTACTTCCAAAGATATGGTGAAGCATGCGAAATAAATTACATAAAAGATGATAAAACCAAAAATGCATGATTCGAGGTATTAACATATTTCACATACAATGCTTCAGAGGAAGTGCATGCATCATTAGGCTCTCAGTAAGACATAAGATCGACATTTATTAAAAAAAATTACATACTTGAAGCCATCTACAAACAAATTGAACACATTGGGTAAATGAACACAGCAAGGACAACACATTCTAACTCCAAACAAATATAAAACAACTACCATTCAAAATCAGAACAAACACAACAATGACTACTCCCATGTATATGCACCGTCATTAACAGTAGTGTTCGACAAAATGAGAGCATATCAATTGAAAAAATGGGGATTTAACAACCACACCCAATATTTCGCTTAGCAATCTGTATGGAAAAACTCCAATATACTTTTAAGAGAATCAACTAGTCAGTCATACTCAATCTTAATAAAAGTATATCAAAGAGTTATATCTCACTTTCTCGACTCAATACTTACTCAAGCAAATAGAAATCTTCGAGTCTAATTGAATACAAGAGAAATCACTTGAACGGTACCAAAGACCAATGCTCAAAGATCAATCAATTTCAATCAACAACCAAAGGTTGGATTTCCCAATTGATCGATTCAACGCACAACCTGTGATATTTCAATTATATAACAAAATATAGTGTGGAAAAGAAATAACACAGACACCAGAAGTTTTGTTAACGAGGAAACCGCAAATGCAGAAAAACCCCGGGACCTAATCCAGATTGAACACATATTTTATTAAGCCGCTACAGACACTAACCTACTACAAACTAACTTCGGTCTGGATTGTAGTTGAACCCCAATCAATCTCACGCTGATCCAACGTACAGTTACGCTCCTTATGTCTCTGGTCCCAGCAGGATACTACGCACTTGATTCCCTTAGCTGATCTCACCCACAACTAAGAGTTGCTACGACCCAAAGTCGAAGACTTTAATAAACAAATTTGTATCACACAGAAAAGTCTACGGTAATAGATAAATTTTTCTCCCACAGAAATACCTACAAGTTTTTGTTTCGTTTTTGATAAATCAAGGTGAACAGGAACCAATTGATAACTCGGACTTATATTCCCGAAGAACATCCTAGAATTATCAATCACCTCACAATAATCTTAATCGACTAGCGAAAGAAAATATTGCGGAATCACAAACGATGAGACGAAGATGTTTGTGACTTCTTTTAATCTTGCTTATCGGAGAAATCAATCTCAAGCCAATCTTACGATTGTACTTAGTACAATAGAAACAGCAAGATCAGGTCAGGCAACTACAAAGAAAATAGTTGGGTCTGGCTTCACAATCTCTTGAGATCCTTGATAGAATCGTTATGAAAACGAGTTAAATCCTTGATAGAATCATTAATTCAGGAGTTGTGATCCTTTCTTGTGCAAGCATCTTCTTTAGAACCAGCTCTTGAATTGACTCATGTCCGTGAGTGTCTTCCTCCATATCAAGATGTACAATCTCTTGAGATTTTGCAGAGTTCTCCATATAAATTTTTCAGGGATGGAATAACACAATATAAAGTATATATATATATATATATATGTGTGTGTGTGTTTTTAAACAGGAGAAAGAAACTCTTGTTATGGAAACCCTATGAACTCAGAGGAGGAGGACATGACGTTTGAGGACCGGCAACAATAAAAACATAAACAACAAAAAATATTGTACAACACACTTGAGCATTTCCAAATCATCATCCTTGCACCTCTCAAGCTAGAAATAAGGATGAGCATACCTGGAATCAGGTGGTAGAGTCAGAAGTAATCTCACTACGATCATTTAGGAAGGAGTTATACACATCATCTGAATGTTTGACCTTTGTGTTTTTGCTTTTCGTCGGTTGACTTTCATCCCAGATGAGTAGAAACCAACCTGTTTAACATCTCCGTCAGAAGGATTTCTCCGAGGACAAAGTCTAGGATCTCTTGAGATTGGTTCAAGAGGATCAGGATACAGAGAGATCCATTTTCTAGGCTTAGATTTACCAGACTTATTCTTATAAACACAGGTAATGTGTTCATTAATGGCACAAGGATTTTTACCATTGAGATGAACTTGTAACCTGTGACGATTTCTAAAAAAGAGATCATTTTTATAAGGTTTCTGGTATTCTGTGGGCACGGGATTCACTGTAGATGTCATCAGACGATTTACTCCATTGATGGTAGAAATAAGCAAATTATGGAGATTATAGATTTGTTTCCTCCTAGCAAAACAATGAATAGCATAATGATTTTTTTTCCCACATAATGAACAGGTTTGTGGAGGAGAAACAATAACTGGAACCTGTTTTAAATTCATAGCGTATCAGAAGTTTGCAAGTCACCTAATCTTTTCTTGAGAAACTCTTCTTTTGAAGAACATTTCTTCATGTGATGTAATTCAGACTGAGAATTAGTCAGTACCGAAGAATTTCTCCTTAAAATAGAGTTTTCCTTTTCCAAGAATTTGCATTGTTCATGGGCTAGAATAAGGGATGCACTTAGTTTCTCTTTTTCGACACGGAGTCTGTTTAGATCTGATGAATGTGCCCCGATCAAACGTTTTTCTCTAATTGAATCTTTCTTGACAATATCCTCAAGAACGCTAACCTCACTACACCAAATCAGAGATTTTGTTACAGAAATAAGTGTGACATTTGATTTATTATCACACTTATTAGTGTCATAAATATGGTGTTTTTCTTTTGTTACACATTAGAGGTCACACTAAAAAGTATGTCAATTATCTGGCACATATAAGTGTAACAATTTAAGCTGTAATTACGAAAAAAAATATTTATTTTTATTTTCCCACCCTGTTTTGGATTCATACACCCCCTATTGTTAGATGTGCATAATACTAAAAAATGGCACCCAAAAGTTTTAATAGAAAATATAAATTAAATTAATAAAAAGACATCTGTTTCAACATCCACTGGATGTCCCCAATACACTCTTAAAACACTAAACAATAGAAACTAACAAATTATTATAAATTGAAAATAAACTCTACCTAATAGTACTAATCTGTAACAAGGTACACAATGTTTAATTTATAAATTGCAGACGCTTCTTATGCCATATTATCCAACCACCAACAACATAAGAAGATAGCTTATAGAAGTCATCACCTTGAGGAGGGTCCCAAATTGGTGCAGAATCATCGTAGATGCATTCTATGCGAACTTTACTCTCGTTCTTTTGGACAATTCTGTGGTGACAGACCTCACCTTCCAAACCGGTTACCACATATCCAGCTGCAACTATTTTTCCATTCATGTCCAACAAATTCACATAACCAGAATTGTCGAAAGATTGTGGCTCTGACATGGGATCTAAATTCCTGGTAAAAGAATGATTTTCTGGAGTGAAGTCAGGAGGGAACTCAGGAGTGAACTCAGAGTTAGGGGTACAAGAATCATCCAAGATTGTTTCTTCGCTTTTTGGATGGTCACTGGATATATTTTGTGCCATGACCTGTAATGCAGTAGTACACAATCGACATAAAGTCATAAATGCTTCAAGAAGAAAAATATAAAGTCGTCATATATGATGTGTATTATCATTAATCATTTCTTAGAATCCTAAAAGTTAACCTGATTATAAATACTAAGAAAAGGCTAACCAGTAATCATGGGTAAGTTAGCTTTTAGGATTATACAGAACAGATCAAAAAAAAAAAAAAAAACAGAGAAGGATGAACTGAATTGTGCCAAATGTTAATGGAAAAATAAGAAAAGATTTCTAGTCAAAGTAGCCAAGATCTTACATGGGAGAGACTACCAACCTACAAAAAGTGTATGCCATTCCATTTGAACTTTCAGTTCACACGCACCAACATCACAACTTTCACTGATTGTACTAAAACAAACCCTATGAGAGTTACAAGGTTGCAATAATTGAAGTACAAATTTGATATGGAAGTATACGGTTGCAATAATTGAAGTACAAATTTGCCTAACACGTTGATCTTAGACAGTGATATAAAAGATAAGGCAACAATGAAAACCAAAGAAACAGGGTTACTATCATAAATTGCAAGAGTTGGGTTTACCTTTTTCAGTCCGGTGACAGGAGAGTTGTATTTGTTAACTGTAGAATCCTGAACAGCAGCAGTCAGGAATGCTTGCTTAGCACGCTTCGCAGAAACGCTGGAGGAAAAGCCACGTAAAGACCTTTTACCCTTATCTGGGCCATTGTTTTACCTTTGACAAGATAGAGCTCATGGAATTCCCTGAAATGCCATACATCTTTTTCATATTATGAAGTTCAACAACTGCAGATAGATTTGTATGGTTACCTTGATGGTTAGGGTATAGTTTCTCTTCTGCTAAGACCTTATATTTCTCATATCGTTTTCCTAAATCAGGTTCTGCAACTAAAGATTCTAACTGAACTGCCTCGTCGCTACTAATGCCATCATCTGCCATTTCATGCACTCCAAATGCAACATCAACCAATCTTCTCATTTCAGGCACACCTTCCTCCCTATTTGGTTCGCTGATGTTTTCCTCTTGGACTGAACCGACTGTGCTTCTATTAGTTGATTTCTCACCATGAAAGCCCACATACGGTACCTCTTGTCTATATCCTTCTCTAATAGATGTTGCCTAACTTTTTCAATTTCTAGATTCTTTCTATTTCGGCACTTATTACAAGGGCAGGCACATATCGACTTCGAGTAACCATATCTTACAGCAAAACTGATAAAGTATCTAACCCCATCTCGATAAACTTTACTAAAAATAACACTTTCATCCATCCAATCTTTTGGAATCACATCTGACTATCTACAAACCATTAAAAAGACTAGGTAACTATACATAACAATGTCATGGAGTTTTAAAATAAGTACAGAGCAAAAGAAACAAGGATTGTGCTTAATCGTAAAGACATTATTCTCATGGATCTGCATTAAAAACTGCACTATATGCCTTTTCAAGTCTTATACTTAAGTAATAGCTATGAGATTACATTTCTTGAAACAATTTGCATAAAATCCTAGATATTCAGACAACAACCATACCACAAAAAGCACACGATACAGAAAAGGCATAGAATCCTAGATATTCTTGAAACATTATTCTCAGAATACACAACTAGTATCGTAAGAAATCACAACTCATTGATTCAGTTTCAAGAAAAACTTAACAGTAGAAAAATCCATTCAATACAAAACATGAACACACTGTTCTCATGGATCTAATCACCCAACAAACAATTATAATATGTACAAATTATATCTTATACATTACATATAAACATATTTGATCTACAGAAATGCATAAAAGACTTAACATTTCTTAAGAGTTTGCTTATAGTAGAGCTACAGATCCACAAAAAACCTAACTTTTCCTAAGAAATTGTAAGAAACCAAATTGTTCATTTAGAAACAAACAACAACAATGAATCAAACCCAGAATGCTTGCATAACAAAAAAGTCACAAGAACATATTCACAAAATAACAAGTTAACTAATCGACTACATAACAAAAATCATCATCAAAAAGAGGAATACAGTATTATCTCAAACTGACCTGATCTGATTGCAAATGAATCCCTGAAATCGCACCAACTGTTTCTTTCAACCTGAAATAGAAATTAGGGCAAACATCAATTACATTCCCAGAAGAATAGTGAAGGATCGATTAGGCAGAAAAACAACTATAATAGTTTATAAACAATAATCAACATTTTGAGGACAAAAACTACAGCAGAGGGTTATCATCCAAAAATGAATCCTTTTATCAACACATCATTTTTCCATAACACTATAACACCGGCTAAGCCACATTTCAGTAAATCAAAGGAAAGCACTGATCTGAATACCATAATACTATCACTTCAATATGTTATCATCAATAAGTGTGGTCTCAACAAGTTCAGGATAGAGATGAGTGGTTGTAATCCAAATTCCCCGATTATTTCAATCTATTTTCTTTAGATGTTGGAAATGATTATGTCCATAACAGTATAACACAGCATTTCTTTTCATGCATAACAAACAAAGCAGTAATAGCATCCTGGAAGCATATATAAGACAAGGTGTAACATAACCCCATGCATTAACTCTGTCATACGCAAAATTAAGTTCTATCTACATGATGCAACAACTTATTATGCTCCCATCCTATGTTAAACAACGGAAACCCACACCCACTTACTTCTTTACTCTGGATCATGATCATATACTATCTTATTGATATAGTTGTTTAAACTAAGAAAAAAAATGCTGGAATTTGCATACTAACATCGATCCACCAGGCAGATACCATGGAGCTCGGAGATCTAAAAGTGCAGTAAAAGACACATTCCGGCGAAAGCCAAAGCACTCATGGAAGCTATCATACGGGCCAAAACAACTACAATTGCAAGTTAAGCAAGCCAAAGCACTCATAGTAAAGCTACAAATCCACAAAAATCCCAACTTTTCCTGAGAAATGTAAGAAACCAAATTGTTCATTTAGAAACAAACCACAACAATGAATCAAACCCAGAATGCTTGCATAACAAAAAAAAAGTCACAAGAACATATTCACAAACTAACAAGTTAACTAATCAACTACATAATAAAAATCATCATCAAAAAGAGGAATCACAGTGTTATCTCAAACTGACCTGATCTGATTGGAAATCGCACCAACTATTTCTTTCAACCTGAAATGGAAATTAGGGCAAACATCAATTACATTCGCAGAAGAATAGTGAAGGATCGATTAGGCAGAAAAATAACTATAATTAGATTTAGAATAGTAATCTACTGAAAACCCTGACAACAATTTTATCTGCAACTAAACGAAATCCCGATCTGTTAACAACGTATCTGAAAAATTAAGGTGGAATAGTTGCGAAATCTCATGATTTGATGAAGAACACAAGAGCAGTCAAAATCTTCCAGAAGAAACTAGTCGAAGATTAGGGTAGAATAGTTGATGAAGAACACAAGAGCAGTAAATATTAGGGTAGACTAGTTGAGGAATCTCATGATTTGATAAACGAAATCAAAAGCTTCTTTTGTTTTTCGAAGGGAATTTTTTTCTTACAGAAGAAATATTAGATGAATAACGGAGATTACGAAGCATATTACCCTGTACATAAAAAAAATTCGGGAGAAAGATTATTTTTTTTTGAAGGAGATTACGAAGAACTAGAAGTACTGAAAAATGTGAAAAATAATTGATAATGGAGTGAGAGACAAACGTACCTCGATTGAAGATATTATTATTATTTTTTACTCTTTGATTTTTTTTTTTTCCTTTAAGTTTTTAATATATAATAACCGTGGTGATCTAAATTATCGGAGTAAAATCCATAAGGGTGGGAAAATGTGATATCTCAAGTATATTTTAGCGGTAATTATTTTGCTGCAGCGGAAAATTTATTTCCACTTATTTTTATTTTATTTTAATACTTTTCTAATCTTTTTTATTGGGATGGATAATTTGTCACACCATTAAGTATAGTAACATTAATTAAAAATATAATTATAAAAAGATATATTGTTACACTTTTTAAAGATGTCACACCTATTTGTGTTACAAAATATGTCACACATATTAGTGTAACAATTCAGTGTTACAAATTACTCCATTTGGTGTAGCGCCTTTTCACGCTGTAGAGTAGTTTCTTGAAAAAGTTTTTCGATATTCTTAGAGAAAGACTCAATGATATTATAGAGTTCCCGTTCTCAATCAAGAGACTTTCCAAATTCATCAATGAGCTGAGCATGATTCTGAAAATCAATAGCCTCAACAGAATTTTTTGAGATTCTAGTGAGCTCCATTTCAGCTTTTGCGATAGTGTCAAATGTCTCATTAGAGGGACTGATATCAACATTTGATATAACTACAGTTCTACCTCAGGATTCGGAAGAATCAGCTAAGGAGTAATCCTTTGAGGTGATCCCAAGACATTTGGCATAGTTAAAAGCTTTGGAAGACATCTTGGTATGCGTATATGCCAGAGATGATATTTTGTCCACAGATTCAGATTGCTACAAACACAAACTTGTAAGGTCTTTAAACGTGTTTGCCTGCTCTGATACCAATTGAAAAGTGAGAGTCTAACAACCACACCCAATATTTCGCTTAGGAATTTGTATGGACAAACTCCAATACAATTTAAGAGAATCAAATAGTCAGTCAGACTCAATTTTAATAAAAGTATATCAAAGAGTTATATCTCACTTTCTCGATTCAATACTTACTCAAGCAAATAGAAATCTGCGAGTCTAATTGAATACAAGAGAAATAACTTGACCGGCCAAAGACCAATGTTCAAAAATCAATCAATTTCAATCAACAACCAAAGGTTGGATTTCCCAATTGATCGATTCAACGCACATCCTGTGATATTTCAATCATATAACAAAATATAATACGGAAAAGAAATAACACATACACCAGAAGTTTTGTTAACGTGGAAACCGCAAATGCAGAAAAATACTGGGACCTAGTCCATATTGAACACACATTGTATTAAGCCGCTACAGACACTAGCCTACTACAAACTAACTTCGATCTGGACTGTAGTTGAACCCCAATAAATCTCACACTGATCCAAGGTACAGTTGCACTCCTTACGTCTCTGATCCCAGCAGGATA
Organism: Papaver somniferum; assembly: GCF_003573695.1. Classification (NCBI taxonomy): domain Eukaryota; kingdom Viridiplantae; phylum Streptophyta; class Magnoliopsida; order Ranunculales; family Papaveraceae; genus Papaver; species Papaver somniferum. Next base: position 1,840,235 of record NW_020641039.1, read on the forward strand.
CTACACACTTGATTCCCTTAGCTGATCTCACCCACAACTAGAATTGCTACGACCCAAAGTCGAAGACTTTAATAAACAAATCTGTATCACACAGAAAAGTCTACGGTAATAGATAAATCTGTCTCCCACAGAAATACCTACAAGTTTTTGTTTTGTCTTTTGATAAATCAAGGTGAACATGAACCAATTGATAACCCAGACTTATATTCCCGAAGAACAGCCTAGAATTATCAATCACCTCACAATAATCTTAATCGACTAGCGAAATAAGATATTGCAGAATCACAAACGACGAGACGAAAATGTTTGTGACTTCTTTTAATCTTGACTATCGGAGAAATCAATCTCAATCCAATCTTACGATTGTACTTAGTACGATAGAAACAACAAGATCAGATCACGCAACTACAAAGAAAATAGTTGGGTCTGGCTTCACAATCCCAATGAAGTCTTCAAGTCGTTAACCTACAGGGTCTCGGTAGAAACCTAAGGTTAAAGGAGAATGGACTCTAGATTATACAACTAGTATCACACAGGAGGTATGGGATTAGGTTTCCCAGTTGCTAGAGTTCTCCTTTATATAGTCTTTCAAATCAGGTCTTGCAATCTAAGTTACCTTGGTAACCAAGCATTCAATATTCACCGTTAGATGAAAACCTAATTAGATTCAAGCTAATATTTTCCAACCGTTAGATCGAAACTTAGTTTGTTACACACAAATGAAATGCACGTTTATTTAGGTTTGTGTAACTGTACCCAAACATGTACACTTAGTTGGTTCAACAGTAGTTAACCAAATGGTTAGCCATATGAGCACTTTCATATCAACCATATTATTCTTTACCATAACTAGTTCAAATGACTCAAATGAACTAGTTAGAGAGTTGCTCAATTTCTTAGATCTTATAGAAGTATACAAGACATAATCAAAGCAAAAACGATTTGATTCACTCGAATCGATTCATGAACTTTATATCCACGGTTTGCAAATATGCATTCCTTAGTTTATATAAGTTTAAGTTCACGAATAATCGTTTTTAGAAAATAACCAACTTAAGTACGCATACTGGTCCGAAGACTTAAGTACCCGGAATAAGTTTGTTTTCAGTTCACAAACTCCAGCAGATTTTCACGGGACGTGAACTTCCGATAGTGCGCGTACTGGTACGCGGACTTTAGTTCCGGTTTTCCTGAGCAGCAAAGTACGCATACTTTGGTTCAAGGAATAAGAATTTACACACGTACGAGTTATAACACAATGTTTATATCCAAAAATGGTTATATATTTTAAACTCTCATTTCAATCATTGAAACATTCTTAGAGGACGTTATATAGTTGTTGTTCACAAACTATTTTTCGTCAAAGCAATTATCAAGTAATTGAAACTTAATATGACTTTCATCACTAGTAAAGATGAACTTGGCCAAAGCGAAAGCTTACCAAAATAGATAAGCGAGATAAACTTGGCTCGAAATAGCAAATGGGTATAATCAAAGTCTATATAGCAATACGACTTTTGTCTCAAGATAGGAGATAGAGTAGATAGACTTTTGAGTGATAGATAAATTCAAGTCTCCACATACCTTTTAGTCGATGAAGTTCCACCAGTTCCTTGAGTAGTTCTTCGTCTTTGTATGATGATCGCCATGGAGTCTAGAGCTCAACTACACTTTTTATCCTAGTCCGAGACTTAGCTGTAAGTAGACTAGAAATCAAGACTTATAGTTTTGATCACTAATATTGACAAACATGCTTGAGATAACAACGCATGCGAGTTCGACCGAGCAGTGCTCTAAATTAATGACCAACAAAATTTGAATAACAAATTTTGCCCAATGATGTCTTAGATGCCACTTTAAAGTTTTCAATCATTTACATTTAAAGTGTAGGAGCATAGAGGTGGAAAAGATATATGATACAGTAAAAAGAAATTTTAAGAATCTATGGAACTCCTCCGATAAATAACAATCAGTGAGCACTATTTCCACAGAAGAATATCATTCAAAGTCTAAGATACTGTGAGCGTAAAATCTATATGCATGTTTTACATTTTCGAAATATCGTGTCACTAAACTCTACACTTAAAACAACGACTTTGGTCTCTTCAACCCCCTGCCTAACCCATAAATGGTTTAACAATCTTATAATATCCTAAATATGTTCATGGAAGCTGTAGTGCAACTGAATTCCTAAATCAATCTACTCAAATTCGTTAAAACAATATCCTTACCAGAAAAAAAAATATTATATGGATAACAAAAAATTAACAAGAAAGCATAATAATGTGAATTTACTTGAATATTAGCGCAATATGCAAGCTTGGTAGCAGTATCATAATAAGACAATCTCAACATATAATTCAGTTTTTTTGCTTAGCCCTAATAGATAATTCCATAACCCTAGAGGAATATTTGGAAACATCTAGAGAGATTATTGTCCAAGTCACACAGGGGATATTCTGGAATATTTCGGGTGGCTTACAAGGCAAGTAAGCACAATGATGTTTATCTCGATACTAGGGTTAAATCGGAAACTGAAATGTATAAATACTTGGGTTCACAACCCTAACAGGTATGCAATCTTCTCTACACAATCTCATATGAAAAACTCTAGCTAACTTAAGTATCAGAGGGTTTTTTTCAGGTGCGCCCCTAACACTGTTCACGTGAAGACACAGGTTGCAGTTCAATCAACAACCTAATCATCATCATATTCTTGTTTAAGTTAAAAATATTTTACTGTACAAACATTGGCGCCGACTAAGGGGATGATAATGAAAGCTAGTCAGCACCAATGTTCATGTTTGTACCCAGAAATATTTCTAGGCACATAACACAATCGATTTGGTGATGATGATGAAAACTAGGTGTTGATGGTGGTTTTTAGCTTAGGGTTAAAATCGTAAAACTGTACATCCGACATGACATCACTATGACCATTAGTATATTTATTGAATCAATCAGAACGCTTACATAAGAATTACCGGGGTATCTTTTTTCTACACGGGTCATGTTCCACGGCAGAACCCTTAACATTGACTAACATCACCTAAACCCTAATTCTCATTCTACCGCGCCAAGGAATGCCAACCATGCCAGACGCACCACTGTGTCAATGGAAAACCATGCCAGCCACATCTACCACGCCAAGGCATGCCAACCATGCCAGCCGCACCACTGTGCCAATGGCAAACCATGTCAGCCACATCTACCGCGCCAAGGCATGCCAACCATGCCAGCCACACCACTGTGCCAATGGCAAACCATGCCAGCCACATCTACCGCGCCAAAGCATGCCAACCATGCCAGCCGCACCACTGTGCAGCCAATGGCAAACCATGCCAGCCACATCTACCGCGCCAAGGCATGCCAACCATGCCAGCCGCACCACTATGCCAATGGCAAACCATGCCAGCCACATCTCCGCGCCAAAGCATGCCAACCATGCCATCCGCGCCACCATGCCAATGGCTAACCATGCAGTCACGTTTCCATGCCAAAGCCACGCCGGCCCCGCTACATGTTGTCGGCTGCTAAAACGAAGGGTTGCAACAATCAACGGCCACCCTTCCATCTGAGATGCAGATCTTAGCCGTCCAAGGTCGCCAGCCGACGCGTGGTAACCTTTGGCTCAACGCCAAGCCCCAATTTTGGCCGCGCCCAAACTAATGCCAAACCCTAGATTTTTGGCCACGCCTAAACTATGCCAAAATCCTGGTTTGGCCACGCCTAAACCATGCCATGCCGGCCTTTCCTTCACGGCTTCCAAAACGAAGGCGTGCAGCAATCAATGACCACTCTCCAATCTAAGATGAAAATCTTAGCCGTCCAAGGTCGCTAGCCGACGCGTGGTAACCTTTGGCCCAAAGCCAAAATCCTAGCCTGGTCACGCCAAAATCCTAGCCTGGCCTACCGCCATCCCTCCTGAATTCTTCCTGGTTTTTACTGTCGGGCTGTTTTCACCACCTAAACGAGCTCAAAACCTAAATATTCCCGCGTACGAAGATGGAGAATTCTTTTCCGGTCAGATGGAGGGGCGGGCCATCAAAATCCGATTCCATATGCGAATTCTAAGGCGATTCTAGTAAAGGGCGCTAATTAGGGTTTCGGTATGTCAAACCCTTAATTAGTTTGGTCGCGCCTAAACCGCGCCAAGGCATGCCGAACATGCCACAAGTGCCAATGGCATGCCAATCCGACGCACCATGCACCAATGGTATGCCAAACCCTTGGCCCTACTATGCAAAGTCGGCCGCACCATTCAGCCTTGGCCCCACTATGCCAAGCCGGCTGCACCATTCATCCTTGGCCCCACTATCCCAAGTAGGCCGCACCATTCAGCCTTGGCCCCACTATGCCAAGCCGGCCGCACCATTCAGCCTTGGCCCCTCTATGCCAAGCCGGCCGCACCATTCAGCCTTGGCCCTACTATGCCAAGCCATCCGAACCATTTTCCTTGGCCATACCATGACGGCCTTCCCCATGCGGCTACCAAAACGAAGGCGTTCGACGATCAACGGTCACCCTTCAATCCCAGATGCAAATTCTAGCCGTCCAAGGTCGCCAGACAACGCATGGTAACCTTTGGCCCAAAACCCTAGTTTTGGCCACACCAAACCGCGCCAAGGCATGCCAAGCCACATGTGCCAGTGGCACGCCAACCACCTTGTCGCGCCATTCCATGACGGCCTTCCCTATGCGGTTACCAAAACGAAGGCGCGCGACATCAACGACTACCTTTCCTCTTAAGATGCAAAATCTCGACCGTCGAAGGTCACCAAGCCGGCAAGTCTCCCAAGCTCGACTTTCTAGACGACAATAATATGCTACATATTTTCCACGAAAACACTCGAGACATCAACGCATATCACAAACTGGGGGATCCTCTTTGTGTGTTGGTTTGGCAGTTTACAGCGTGCGGCGTACACTACGCCCGTTATAAGAAAGTGTAATAAGAATGAGGAGGTTAGTAAACATGGGAAGTAATGGTGAAACACTTTCTTTTATGGAACATCAATTCCAAGCGTGATCGGTCATCACCTCCTCCCATTTACTCACCCATTTAATGAGACCAGAGTACGTTTCACTTCGACTTGGATAAATAGGTCTTACCTATTTCCACCGAACAACAAGTTCAGTCAGGAGCATACAACACTCATAAAACATTTGCTAGCTTTCCATCTGTTAGCTTCCCATTTTTTGATATAAGTCGTAGAAAACAACTACTCTTCCAGAATCAACTATTCTGTTCTCAACACTTTCCTTGCTTCCCTTCCCAAAACCAACCCATTCTCCTTCACTTTGTGACCGAAGCAAGTCTGGAACGGCCATTTCTTGGTTTAGGACGGACTTGTACAGATTGATCTCTCGAATCTAAAGTAATCCCTTGCAGTACATTGTTTAGGGTTTAAATTCATTTCTCACCCACACATCCAAAATTACCGAAATCAGCAAAAACCATTTTCACCCTCAAACACTAGGGTTTTACACAAAACAAACATAAAGATGAGAGACACAAATTTTATGTGGTTCGGCAAGTTTTTCCTACATCCACGGACGAATCCCCATAGGGAGAGATATTTTACTGATGTATGGATTACAAAGGTCTTCTGATCCCTTTTAGGGTTTACTGGTTTCATGTATCAATTGATGTTTCTCAAAAGTTGTTGTAAATAGTGGTTATAAAATGGGTTCTTTTCAGACTTATGAAGATAGACTTTTTTTTTAGATTTAATAAATAATTATACACAAAAAATATTAACAATGGTGAGAGAGGTACTGGGACTAATGATTCGGCCAATTTTCATAACATAGGGCTCAATGATTTATTCTCAAAAATAATCTCTCAAAACATAAATTATATGGACTCTTATTTTGCCAAAGTAGATTTTCAAAACATTGATTGTAAGTCCTAAGCATGATGTATCAAAACACCTAAGCCAAGCATACATCATCAAATTAAATAACAACCAATTAATTCAAATCATATTTCAATTTTAAATTAATGCAAAAGTCGTAAAAAAAAAGAATTAAATGAAATTACCCCAAGTATGAAGTTTGGCCTCCTCCGTCGTCCCAGTGTTGGGTTTTAGCTCATCATAGTAAAAATGCTCTCAAAGTATTTAATTATGGCTCAAAAACGGTGTACAAATGATGAAATGGAGAAAATAATGAAAATCGGGTGTTTGCAACGTTTATAATTGTTGCAAACACCGTTACAAAGAACGATAAAACTGAAGTGCTGTAGTCGCGCTTTAAGACCCACAGCCGTTGTAACTACGACTGTTCATAAACGACGATTCTTGCTAGTCTGTTCTTCGTGTTCTTCATCTTCATCAGCAGCAGAAACAGAGTTTGATCAACTCTTGATTTCTGCTTCTGTGGCTCTCCTCTCTTCTCTCAACTCTCGACACTCATTCTAGTAGACCCAAAGATCATAATTATACTCAAAGACACGCTGAAATCCCTCGCCATAACTCCAAATAATTCGTCTTTACTCGGCAGTGAATAACATTATTTTTGAATATTTTCTTACCAGATTTGGAATTTTACACGTAAACTTCCTCCCAGCACGCTCCAAATCGATTTATCACGACCCAAAGTGTTGCTCGAGCCATCAAACATGAGCAGAACACTTCCAGAACTCTCCATAATGCGTGATTATCTTATCCCTGTGTGTGTGTGTCTGTTTTGAGCTCGTGAATTGTCTAGAAAATTGTAGCCAATTCTGGGATAAACGAACACTCACACTAGCTTACTTATGTCATATCACAACTTCCCACCAAATTTCAGCGATTGAATCGCACTAGAACACCTTCATTTTCTCGATCACAAATCTGCCAGTTTTGAATATATTTTTCCCGCCAAAAAGCTGCTTTTGAATTTAAAGAGAAGACGGATGCCCCTTAACCAGAGCTTGGGTGCGAATAGCAATTGGGGTGGAAATAGTAATTTTTGGGTGGAAATAGTAATTTTTCTGGGTTCCTCCGGAACATTTCCGGGAGCTTCCGGTGCATTTCTGGTGTGCCCTTAGTAATTTTCTCCGGGGTGTAAAACGCTACTTTTCGAGCCCATTTCGCCGCAAGGGATTATTTCTCTAAAAATTCCTACAAAGACATAAAATAACGAAATTAGTACAAAATCGAGTGCCAACAATATATAGTATTGAGATCAAATTAGACACAAAAATGTGTCTATCATCAATGCATGCCCCTTTTGGGGCTGAGATTCTCCTCTATTTATACAATTGAATAAATGAGTTAAACCCTAATTTCGAGATAAACTTTCTCTGCAAGTAACTTGGCTAGTAAGACATCTGAAATGTTCCAGAACTTTGCAGCGACTTGGTCAAGAATCAATCCAGAAACTTCTAGAACTTTCCTAAAGGATGTGGATCCGGGCCAAATTGTCATCGATCAGCGGATTTGACTGGCTGGTCTTGACTTTGACCAGCGGGTTGACTTTTCGATATCGGGTGGATGTTAACTGCGACTGTCGAGTTTTTACCGGATAGACCTACTAGCAAACTGGCTTGACTGGTTAACATGCATAATGGGCTGACAGCTTGGATGACAAACTGGTTGGCAACATGGCTAGAAATCTTGAATTGAAGACTGGATGGCAACATGACTGGCAATATGACTGGAGGAATAGGCTTGCGGACCTGGCTGTGGGACAAGGCCCGGGGAGTTGACCGTTTGATGTTGACTTTTATAATTGACCAACGGTTGACTTTGACTATTGACCAATGGTTGACTTCCTGTAACACTGGGCCGGCTGATGAGCTGCGTCGGTTGGTTGGACGACAGGCTTGGATAATAGTTGAAGAGTGGCCCAGACTATATACTGACTATGACACTTTAATCACGGTACATACACTGAGATTTGTAAAAACTATACGCCATTGGATCCTGACTTTTACGGTTAATGGAATGTGCCCGTAAGAAAAATTGAAAATGCTAGAAAGACTCTGAATTCCTGTACCCAAAAAAAATGCACGCAGAGGTGGTAGTTCCATAGCATCCAGTCCAGGTCCTCCAAGACCCACAACGAACTTCAATCTTTCCGGATTCGCTCCGTCTTACGGCCTTGCTTCCCACTATCACATATATCTGGCTATCTGATCTTTCTGATCTGCTTGTGTGTTTCTCAAAAGGTTCACTGTTTCATGTTGGGAGTTTGGATGCATGCCACGTAGGTCAAAAACGTGAGGTCAATCCATCGAGAGAACGGCTCCCAACGCCAATATTTTGCACCTAAAAAAGTTGTGCAGTAGCCTCTATCCAAAATGTGGTGTTATTATCTGGTACTAGAGGTTCCAGAGTATTTGGTTCCCAAAACATTCTCCAAAATTAGAGAAAACTCATAAAACACCCTAAAACCCTTTCTGAAATTTCCTCTCCATTCAATTCCTTCATTCAGTCCAATAATGGCGTCTCGCTGTAGATCCATCTCCAAACCTGCTCTCAACTTTTTCAAATCAACCATTAATAAACCTTCAACTACTACCAGACCAATCCCTTCTGTTCATCTTCCCCGTTCCTATCCTACGTTCTCAAGGTAAGAATCTACGAAACCTAGATTTTTTGGTTGTTTGAGAAGGAGATTTTTGATTTTGACACTGACCCTTTCTTTGAATTTTGATCTATTTTTAGGTTACCTACAGAAATGGGATGTGTACAATCACTTTTACCATTGTTCAGTGCTGTATCTTCGTCTCGTTTGACGTCTTGTCTAGGGATCGATTCGATAAATTCAAGAGCACTGTCTCAGGGTACTTGCCGTTCAATCCCAGGAGTTTGATTTTCATCTCCAATCACTTTTTTATATCTGTATGTGTGAGCTTACTTACTACTTCTCTTTAAAGTTTAGCTTGGAATTTAGGATTTTCTAATCATTTTTCGATATGTTAAGATTCCCTTAAATTGATAGGCTTCTGATAGAATTCATTGAAACAACTGAGTAACCATTCGCCTTTTAGGAATAAGTAGTTTCTTGAATTAGCTTTATTTGAATCACTTACTTTGGGCATTTAGATTGTTTGAACTGATTGTGTTCGCAACATTTATAGTTGTTAATGTTGTGTATTAAGCTAATAGATTGGCAGGACATGTTGATCTTTTGAGGTGCACAAGAGAATGTGAGTTATTAAGTGAGAGAATGCTTATGATTGTATGCTTTAGTATAGGTTGTGTAGATGGTCCTTCTTGGAAATGTGGGTTTAGGTTGTGTGGAGGAGAGGGACGGAGTATTTGTATGGGTGAAAAAGATTGAAGTATAGACTCTTGGAAATTTGGTATATGGCAGAACTAGAATTTGATAATGGTGGTCATAGGTGAAAACATTGTCCTGCTTCTTCTTTTTTGTACACATCAAGAATGGCAAGAACAGAATTGCTAAATGGATACTATTGCAGAAAAGAGTGTTTATTTGCATTTTGACTAGCCTTTGGTTGTTGGTTGTGTTTATAATTTTGCTGTTTGTGGTCCATGTTGGTAATCTTTGGTAGTTACTGCTTTTTGTACACATGAGGAATGATTTTCTGTTAGTTGTTGGTTTGTGTTTACATTCATTTTGCTGTTTGTGGTCCATCTTGCTAATCTACGTTAGTCACTGCGCATTGTCTATTATTAACACATGTTTGCCAGCCAGAGATTTCAATTAGTGATTGAAAGTTTATACTGCAGAAAATCCATGAAAAAGTATAGCTGCTAGTTGGCTATTAAGTCCAATATTCGAGGTGGTAGAGCCATATGTTAAATGCTTGAGACATGAACTCGAAAAGAATGTATCTTTTCGTTGATAAGGCCATAGTCACATGTAATAACTTTGGTATTGCTCACAGCTCACTCTTCATCTATATGGTTAATTCTATCTCTGTAGCACAAGGTCAACCATGCCTAAACCATGGGAGATCCAAGTACTCGTTATTAACAGTCAAAGAACATAAGATTTTTCTTGGATCTCCAGAATAACTAAGGCTGAAATAAAGAATTAACTGATACATTAGGTAGTATGCACTCTGGAGTGAAAGGAAATGACCATAGTAAAACCTATAAGAAGTGATTCACTTGCTGATCAAGAAGAAGAGGAAAGTAGCAAAGGTATATGGGTATGTTTTATAACTCTAGAAAATTTTATTTTCTGTTGAAGAGGCCATAGTGACATGTAATGACTTTTTGTAATTGCTCACAGCTCGCTCTTCAATTATATAGGTAGCTTTAGCCTCTCAATCACTCATGACCCTATTACATATTCAAAAGATAATGGATAAACCAAAACCAAACCATGTGACAGAATAAGAAATCCTAGTGCTCGTTACGAACTTGCATAGAACAGATGAAAGTTTTGAAGACTGCAGTGTTGAGAAGTGAACTTGATTAGCTTAACTAGAATCTGACTAGATTCTGGAATTCTCTAAATAAACCTAGAAGCTACATGTGTCTAACAGACTTGAGGTGTGTCTAGAGAATTCATAAAATTTGTAGAAAGATGAAAGTCTTCTGTGAAAAGAAGTAAACCAGGTTAGTCAAGTTTAGATAAGAGATAAGGCTAGATTATACCAAGTCTTATTGAATTCGGTCAGTAAGAGGCTGTAAATATGAGTTGTGAAAAGAAATGTGTATATGGTCTTTCTTGGAACTGTGAGTTTAGGTTGTGTGGAGGAATGAGATTGCGTATTTGTATGGTGAAAAGGATTGGAATGTAGAGTCTTAGAGATTTGATACATAGCAGAACAGTTGCAACTTCAAAAATTCTCAAAAAGATACAGGTGGTCATAGGTGAAAACATAGTCCTGCTTCTTGTTTTTTTGTACACACAAGGATCGGCAAGAACAGAATTACTAAATGGATACAGTTGCAGAAAAGAACATTAATTTTATTATTGTCTTGGAATTGGTTATTGGTTTGTGTTTATATGTGGTCCATCTTGGTAATCTTCGGTAGTTACTGCTTTGTGTACACATAAGGAACGGCATGAACAGAGTTACTAATTAGATACTATGGTAGAAAAGGATTCTTGTTTGCTTATGGATTTGCTGTTGGCTGTTAGTTTGTGTTTACATTTATTCTGCTGTTTGTGGTCCATCTACGTTGGTAGTTACTGCGCACTGTCTATTATTAACACATGTTTACCAGCCAAAGATTTCAAGCTGTGTTACAAGGACATGGACACGGTGTCGGTGTGTCGTGTCCAATACATTACCTTGACACGACAACTTAAAAAACTAGAAAACAAGGACACGGATAGCGAGTATAGCAAAATACTTACATTTATGTATATGACTAATAAAAAAGGCACTAGAAATGCAGACTCCATTGATATTTCTACTTATCTTCATCATCTCATAGATATAGCTGTAGTTGTGGGAGAATATCTCCATTTTTGCTAAAAATATCTAATGGAGATCAGTGGAGAGTTTCGGGAGTGTCTCTATTTTTATTACAAAAGACAAAACTCCTCATTGAAGCTAAGAAAATATGTTTTTACTAAAGATAAAGGTTCTTATTCAAGTGAGAATGAAGAAAATAATTTCTTTCCTAATATAAATATGTAAAAAATCTATAGCTGAAGTGTTTTTTAACTTTATTAAATATTTTATTCTTGTCTTGGTAGTAGAGCTGTGTCCTGTGTGTCGGACACGAGTGTCCGTTCGTCGCGTGTCGACACGGCACAATTTTTTTTTTCTTGGAGTGTCCTTGTAACACAGATTTCAAGAAATGATTGAAACCATGTAAAAGTATAGGTACTAGTTGGCTATTAAGTTCAATATTCTAGGTCGTAGACGTTTTCCATGTATTAAATGCTCGAGGCATGAACTGCAAAAGAATGTAACTTTTCGTTGATAAGGCCGTAGTCATATGTAATAACTTTGCTGCTGGTTACAGCTCACTCTTCACCTATATGGTTAATTATGTCTCTAGATCACCCTATCGCACATATCTATAGTTATGAACCGACAAGAACAAAAGATATTTCTTGGAACAGAACAATACTCCAGAATAACTAAGGCTGAGTTAAAGTATATTACCTGTGTTGCAACGATACGGATATGGTGTCGGATACAAGATACCAATACACTACTATGATACACCAACTTCAAAAACTAAAATACGGCGATACGGCATATCAGTAGTTTAACATAAATATATTATATATAAGATAGAAACTTAACAAAATATATACATGTATGATTAACCTCACTGGAGAGAAAAAGTCTGGATAAGAAGGAAGAAAGTCTAGAGCGAGATCAGTGGACTGATTTGGAACTAATATTTTATCACTATAGTTAAAACTTCTCATAGAATCTAGTAAAATATCTAAATTTTCTGATATTAAGGTATTGACATCTAATATTTAGTCAAAGTTTTCTAACTGAGTTGTATCTTGAAGTATCCGTAGTATTAGTACGCGTATCCGTTTAAATACGTACCGATACGGCTGAATATTTTATTTAGGCGTATCGGTGTAACACAGTATATTACTGATACATTAGGCAGTCTGGACACTGGAGTCAATGAACACTGGAGTCAATTGAAGTGACCATAGTAAAACCAATATGATAGTGATTCACTTGTTGATCAAGAAGAAGAGGAAAGTGGAAAAGGTTTACGGGTATGTTTTATAACTGCAGAGAATTTTATTTTTTGCCGAAGAGGCCATAGTGACATGTAATATCTTATGTTATTGCTCGCAGCCCACTCATCAATTATATAGGTAGCTTTAGCCTCTCAATCACTCATGGCCGGATCACATGTTTAAAAGATAGAAGGCAAACCACGAACTGGCATAGAACAGATGATAGTTTTGAAAAAGAACGTGATTCCAGCATTGAGAAGTAAACTTGATTAGCTTGTTCAAAATCTAACTGGTAAAATATGGAAGTGTCTAAATAAACCTAGAAGCTATGTGTCTAACAGTCTAAGAGAGTAGATGTGTGTCTAGAGAATTCCTGTAATTTGTAAAAAGAGGAAAGTCGGTTGTGAAAAGAATTAAAAAAGGTCGGTCAAGTTCAGATAAGGCTAGAATATCTAGAGTCCAAAAACGTCGGTCAGTTAGAGCCTGTAAATATCAGTTTTAAACAGGAAGGTGTAACTGAGTGACAACTAGAAAGAGTCTGTAAAGGCAAAAGTCTGTTGAGAACTAAACTTGTTTCACTTAGAGAGTAAAACCTGCAAGAGCTGGACACTACCAAAGTTGTGTCATAGGATTTCATTTTCATGAACCTCTTTTAAGCCAATTTAGCTTATAACCCAAAACCCATTTCCAACAACTTTGTTGGAAATGGGGAAGATTGGTTCAGAAGAGGTTTTGTATATGGGAACTTTTATTACTCTCAAATGCTCAACATAGGCTGATATGAGCAAATTCTATTTACTCTCAAACTTTGGTCATAGACCACACTTTCTTGCACACGACTCACTTGTTTCTCTTACCCAATTACACCTTCCTCTGTACAACCGATTGCCTGTGTATAGGCTCTTACTGACCCACTCCTTAAGGCTCTAGCATAATCTAGCTTTATCTGACTTAACTGACCTTATTTACTTCACTTTTACAACTGACTATTACATCCACACTTTAGAATAATTCTCTAGAAATATGTAAGTATACCTAGTTTTGTTTAGACAATTCTAGATTTATCTAGTCAGAACTTAATAAACATAATCAAGTTTATTTTTCAGCATCCAAATTGACTAAGGTTGATTAAGAAACTATCTATCACATTAAACTAGGCATTAATGAGGTGATGATAGGACACAAAACTGTTGGCGATACACTTGCGGGTGAAGATGAAGCTGAAGGTAGAAAGCTGTATTGGTAGGTTTATAAGAATGTCAAGCTGACACTGGAGTGGTTTACAAGAAGAAAGGTGGTGGATCTAGGGAGCTTCGATTTGGCGAAAGCCAAAATAATCACCAAGGTCAGCACTCATTAGTAGAACTGATGAGACTACAAGAGGTAATATTTTTGTCTTGGTATGAGCGTCTGTAGTTTGTATGGTGATCATGGACTAGCAGACTGGGAACTGAGGAAGCACAGATCTAAATTGCTGAAAAGAAGTCGCTAAATTAGTAAGAAGGGTAAGTTGCCAGGTTGGTTCAAATTTCCTGGAGAGTTAAATTCTGCCATATATCAGGCAAAGTTTAATCTCCCTTTCTGAATTGATACGGAGTGTCTGAAGTCCCACTGATCAAGGGGTGCTGTGAAAGTTTCTGAAGGTGATTTATGTGTAAATTCTGTTGCTGCTGTTTGGACAAATCTGAATCATAAGGTTTTAGTAGTTCAAGCTTCAAAACTTTGAAGGGAGAAACTCATTGCAGATCAGAGACAGCAAAATTGTAGAAGAACGTGGTTAAGAGCAAAATATGTTCTCAAATTTCGCAACACTTTCTTCTATAGAATAAGCATAGTTTTCAGAGATTGCTAGCTAGAAACACTAATTTACGAGCTGAACTTCAATCCCATAACCTTACACTAGTCGGTTTGCCGAAGTGCACACTGCATAAACAGCTGGTTTCGGAGAGGTGTAAGCTGCCTGAACTTGATTAATTATCACAAAGATGATTATGATCCTATTGTTGTCACCCACATGATTGTTCTTTTGAGGGAAAAAATCTGAGTAGTATCTGTATTGTACTCATGTTTCCCAGTCGTCGGGCACTGCGATATTCATGTTTCTGAGTAGTTCTTGTCATCTTGAGTTGAGATTGTCAATTGAGTGACATGATAGAGTTATGTAGGATGTGGTTAACTCTGTCAGAGCAACTGCAGTGGACGACTAAACCCAAATTTGGTGTCGAGTGGGCTGGCGTAATGGGACGGACCATCGATCAAAATTTGATCAAAGAGTAAAACTCGGACCAAATTTGGTCGGCGATTAAGACCAAATCCAAATATAGTCGGGCGTTTATATAATGTCCGCCTACCCGACGGGCGTTGGTATAATGTCCGCCTGTAGACGCGCGTTCGTAAAGTTAACGCCTGATGCAGGGCGTTGGTATAATGTCCGCCTGGATGGGGCGTTGGTATAATGTCCGCCTGAATGGGGCGTTGGTATAATCAACGCCTGGCATGGGGCGTTGGTATGATGTCCGCCTGGATGGGGCGTTGGTATAATCAACGCCGGACACCACATAAGCCATGGGGCGTTGATAAAGTCTTGAACCCAAATTTGAAAAGTTTACAAAACTTTGGTTGGGGCGTTGTCTTTATCAACGCCCCATTTTTTTTTTTTTTTTTTTTGAACCCGGGCGAACGTATAATCTCCGTCCCACACACCAGGCGTTGCTATAGTTCGCGCCCCATACAGGCGTTGTCTTTATCAACGCCCCATACCAGGCGTTATCTTTATCAACGCCCCATGCCAGGCGTAATCTTTATCTACGCTGGACGATGAAGCGGACTTTATATCAACGCGCGACCAAATTTACTCTTCACCCGCTACATCACAGGACGGACTAAACCCAAATTTGATCTTTTTTTTTAGTCTTTGGTCTTTAGTTATGCTCGCACCACTGTGGACGCTCTCAGCACCCATTAATAGTGTGAGGACTATAGCAAGTAGGATCTTCCTCTTGGCAAGTTTTCTAGTAAGTTTTGTTTACTTGTTTGATCCACATGATAGTTTCCTTTTGTTGCCTACGCCTTTTTGCTTCGTCAATGTAGTAACATTCTTTGTTATTGGCATTCCTTTCTGTTGATGAATGTGCTAATTGTACTTCTTGGACTGACGGCTTCTCCGTAAGCAAGGTCATGGAAGCTATCATATTGTCTCAAACCCTTGATTTTGGATTCCTGGTTGATACTTATTAATAGGCTACCGCAATGGTATAGTTATTATTTAGCATGTCTACTCTAGACAAGGAACTCAAACTTTTACTCCTGTTAATTAGTTTACAGGGTAGATTAATAGTTGTTTAGATGAATAGTTAGCTCAGTTTGACTGGTCTAAGCAAACCATATCCCTATTCGCTTTTACTTAATCATGAAGCATAGAAATGTCTAGTGAGGGTTTCTTTTTTGTAATGCAAATTAGTTCTGTTTCATACTTTTTCTAATAAGCTTTTACTCAGTTAACATTGTTATATAGTATCTGGTCAAAGAACAAAACTTGAGATCTTTAATTGTTCATCTCCAACTGCACTCAACGTCTATTACACCTATTAAGCTACTACTATGCTCTTTCTGTCTCTCTTTATCTTAATAAATCACATTATACTGTTGATTAGTTTCTAATCTAATGAGCTAGCTTACATAGCATTCTAGCTTCAGCCTTCTTCAGTCAATTGTTTAATGTTGTTGGACTCTTTTGAGCATTCTTTTGGGATTACTAGGTTTTATCATTTGATGATTATGATGCTGATATACACTTTTGTTCTTCAAATTGTTTTATTCAAGAATTAGGTCTCAGTGTGCCGCGATAACTAAAGTGAAGTCAGAACTGAGAAGCCAAAATGCTAGACACCAGTTGGGGAGGACTCTAATGGAGCGAGACATTGTTGGCTTTTCTTTTGCTGTAATAACTTTCACTATGGGGCGTCATTTCCTCTTTCAGGCTTCTGCGGATTTAGCTATAAAACAAATTCTGAACATCAATTACACACTACACGAGTAAAACAATTTTCTCTGTAAGTGAACCAGTTTTATGTTATTCTTTGTGTTGACGGATATGGTAATTAAAGTTGTACTTTGATTTCAAACGTTGTTACAGACAAGTAGTTTTATAAGTTTGCATTCAGATTATAGTTTTGAAACTCCCAAGACTCGGCATATGCCTTGGATATTCATCTGCACTCACTCTTACACCATATTTACACCACCCATGCAGCTTCATAGTAATAAAAGAACACCTTAAACCTCCAGTGAGGCCACTCCAGTCACAGAAGTCTAAGAACAATGTCATTTATTCCAATGCTGCAATGCACATGCTAAAGAGGATTAGTGGGTTTTGGGAGACAGTTGGCTAGTGGGGGCAACTGCCCCCACTGTCCCCATACCTGGCTTCCCTTGCCCACGGGAACCAAAATTATGGTGTAAATGAATCCTGAAATACTTCCTTAAACCTCTGTTTGTGAATTTAAGAAGTATGAACAAACATGGGTACTACTACATTCATTCAAATGCATTATGACAATTCTAATAAGGAAAAAGGAGATGCATAATCTATCTATATATCTAGAATATAGATAGATATTAGTAGATAGGCATAGTATTGTCGAGAGAGGCACGTGAGAGTGCCTTTGTTTTTTCTTAATTTTTTTTCTAAAAGGAGTAGAACCCTATTCCATTGGGTCTTACATAATATTAAACTAAAGAACCCCCTTAAAAATAATTCTAGATAGAGATGATCACCACGTGATGGAGAAGTGGGTGGGAGTGATGGGAGAGTGTCGTTATGTTTCAAGTAACTAGCCATAGGCAGCAGCAGGCAGCAACAAGATTAGATTCACTAGCATTGTCTATATAGGATTATATTAGATTTGTAGTGATCACAAAAACAAAGAAAAAAAGAAAAGAAATCAAGTATTTTCATAGTATATACCACCAAAATGAAAATACGGACCCCCTCTAGCAATTTATATTATTATCTCTTTCTCTGTTTTTCGTCATCTTCTTCTTCCTCCTCAACTTCTTCATCACTCACTCACACTACTAAACTTACTCGAACTGTGTGTACATTTGTCTATGACCATAAAATACAAGATTATTAATCAAGAATATTAATACAAAAATTAGAGGAATTAAATATAGTAGTATGCATGTGGAGTATCTTAATCTTTTTGATTAATTGTAATTGTAATATACTGATGATGATATCACCATTGAGGGCGGAGTGGCCAGTATACCATGCACTGTCTTTCTCTGCAACTCTTGTACTGCTTTTCCTTTACACATTACCATTGATTGATCATCAACTTGATGGTGGGTGTACTTTCTTTTTTTAGGATTAGTTTAAGGTATTAGTAGTGGGTAACTAATTATATGCAAAACACAGTGATTTATTAGTATTTAACACTGTCCTTCCTGCCATAAACCTTAATATACAATTCAAGTTCTACTAATTAGCTAGCTAGCAGGATCATGTTAAGTGCAAAATATGTCCTCAAATTTCACAACACTTTCTTCTATAGAATAACCATAGTTTTCAGAGATTGCTAGCTAAAAACACTAATCTACGAACGAAACTTTGAACCCATAGCCTTACGCTAGTCGGTCTGCCGAAGTTAATCCTGCGTTTACAGCTGCTTTCGGAATGTTGTAAAATGCAAGTACACTGCATTATGAGTGAAACAATTTCCCCATACAAAGTTTTTATTACACAATTGATGCAGGTACATGGGGGTTGTAAGTGGTAACAAAAATGAATGCAAAGGCCGGTAGTTAGGAACAAAATCAGTGGAAGAACATCCTTAACTTAAGTGGGGTAATTTAGCATTATGATATTAAGAGAGCTCACATGGTTACCCATGTGAGTAATGTAACGTTTTGTTCCTTCTTTTAAAGCTAAGAGAGAAAGAAAAAGAAACAAAAAATATAGAGCGGAGGAAAACGTAGCGTTCCTTCTCCTCAAACCTCTATATGTGATCATATCAACAAATTTACAGAAAAAAAATATTAATAAAAAGTGGTGATCCCACAGTGAAGGAGTGATGCCCCATTATTTTTGAGTCAAACCCATTAATATTCTGTCACTTGTTGTTCCCATTTTGGCTGTGAACCTAGTCTTCTTCACCCAATCCTTGTACACTTACCTATGAGCCACTAAAATGTCACCACGTTACCTAGTAAAAAGCTAATGCTGAATACATCACTTCATGTAAGTACCGTTTGTGTTAGTTAATAAATCCTTTTAAAAGTTTGTTTTTCTTGTCTTTGGAATCAATGTGGATAACTTGACTTCCACTGAGTATATAGACATTGGTACATATGAATGCCATAGAAAATTGACAGAGGCATGAAAAAGAGGAACATTTGGTACATAGGCAACTTTCTATGTGAAATCGTATGATCATATGATTAACATGAAATATTAACTTATAATTTACTGATAAAACAGTATGCTCGAAGAACCATTAAGTGGTTTAATGATTTTGATGCTCCGTTCGAACCCGTAATTGCCAAATAAATTTTTATTTGAAGGAATTTGGATGTAGACTAGGGATCACTGTACTACTCTATAAAAAAAAATGAACCATCACAACACTTATAAATTCTAGACAAACTAAACAAAGTGCATAAAACACAAACGATACACTTATAAATTCTGTACATCTTCTCTTGTTTCCAAATGATCCACCATACCGCAAAAGCTTTCACCTGCATACTATTTCATCTCAAAAGAGTTTTGAGTATGAGGGAGGATCCATGGACACTCTTAGATGGATAAGGTCAGACGAGATTTATGCTAGTTTCTCTGCAAAACCCAAACGACAATGAGTTTAAGTGTAATATTTTGATGATATGTTCCTCTTATAAGACTCTACATTCCTACAAAAAAATGAACACAATTCGAGATGTATAAAACGACCATCCACCCCGTTGAATACCTGTCGTTCAAATTTAACGGTTGAAATTAAGATTGGTAGATGGTGAAGTTTGCTATCTCGAATTGCGTTCATTTTCTTTTTTGTAGGAATGTACAGTCTTATAATAGGAACATATCATCAAAATATTACAATTAAATTCATTGTCGTTTGAGTTTTTCGGAGAAAATGGCGCAAATCTTATCTGACCCTGTCCATCATCTAAGAGTGTCCATGGATCCTATAACACTGCCCGAATAGGTTTCCTCTGGCAAACTAAATTGCAACGAGTAAAACCCTCCAATGAAAATTAAACAAGTCAACTTCTTAGAGAAACCAAAATGCAAAAAGAAACACTATCTAGCACTACATGAATTTCATCAAACTTTGAAGTGAAGCATAACATATAGTACATTATTCTCTCAAAATACTACAAATTTAAAACCCTTAAATATGATCAAAAATTCTTTACTAATTTAAATTTGTCCCTACGGGTTCCCTATGGATTAGCAACGTCTAGGATCGCGCGGACAAGACGAATATTTACTTAATTCAATTTTTCACCATTTATTTCATAATCCTCGGATTAATTTTTTAATAAATATTTCAAAACACAAATATCCAAACAGTACTTAAATGTTGCAAGGAATACATACTCCTCTTCTTCAGGGTTACGTTATGTTTGTAGTAAGATTATAATAAACCCGACCCATAATTAATTAATACCCGACCGAACCGTTTTATCACTATTGCTCTATCCTTTTCTTTTTCATTTTTTCTTCTTCTTGAAATTCAATATTTATTTTTACTAGAAATTCCGTGCATAAGGATACATCAAAGTACAAAATCCATTTTTCGATAAATATTTTTGTTGATAATAACGGAATACAATGAATAATAACCGGAAATTCTTACCACTATAAGTTAATGTTCATGGTGCGTATATAAAGTATGCCTCACATAACAAGTTATACTGTTAAATTGTTGTACTTGCATGAAGAAAAATTCTTACATTTGCTTTTCTACACCAAGGCAATTTGTTCGGGAAATGAAATTCAAAAAACATAAATATTTCACTTTAACTGATTTTGTGCGTATTTTTAAGGTATTCCCGTGGCATTTCAATTTTGTCTTTGATATATACAAAATACAAAAGTGATCCTTAACACGTGAGAATAGTGAGATCAGTGTAAGCTACTAAACTGAGAGAGAATTTGAACAAATTAGATTTCTTTTGGTTTTGCTAAATTCGCCGTTCATGTAAAGTAGTCTGAATTTTCGGATTTTTATTCTCTCTTTCTTGCCGAATACTCGATTATACACAACTTAAAGTATTTATTTTTATTACTATTTATTTTCTGGCCTACTCAATCTCCCTATAACCTTTGCTTTATGCTATTAATGAAAAATCAAGGTTCACCTAGAAAAATAAATATAAGTAAATAATTCTTGAATCAAAGTTCATTATCCTTAAAAATCTCTTTTATTTTTTTCCATCTACATTAACAATCAAAAATGATACAGTTCTCATTTTTAAATAATGACACTCAACTTAGATCTTTCTAAGTAATTAGCCTACTCAAATAATTTAGTTGATAGCTACGATGTTAGAACTATTTGATTTCTATCAAATTAATTTTAAAAATAATGAGTACTAAAAGAAATCTATGTCAAGGTTTTGATTTAGCTTAACATGGTGGACCATACAATCATACAAATGGAAAAATCTGATATGATCAAAAGATTTAGGAAGTGTAGTATCAAATCATGATGGCCCCTTATACAAAATAATCAAGATTTTGACCTTAGAAAATATCAACTTAATATTTAAATTATATAATTAATCCTATTATAGAATCAAATTTAGTATAATGCTAGTTATGGACATTAAACCGTGCATGATACAGTTTTCTCACTACATGGGTATCACTCATTTTTACACTAGCATGAACAAATTTAATAATTTAATCATGAACAAGAGAAAATAATTTTAGACTCTATTTGCTACAAGGCGAAAAAGGGATAATAACAACATTAAATTTTCCTAAACACTGCAAAAAATTTACTTGCAGTAATTGCCTAATTTAATTGGCAAAAAATAGAGAAAATAAAGTACACATTACAACTACAATTAATCTTCCTAATTCCCTCCATTTCATGGGATCCTCAAAATCCTACAAGTTCTTAAAAGATGGAAATTAAAAAAACAAAAAGAAAAAGAATTAAACTCATACAATTAAGAAAAAAAATTAGATGAAATGAAAAGTTTCATGAAATTCTCTCTCTAAAAGAATTTCATTTTACTAATTAGAGTTCATCAAATTTCACCTAATGTTCATCGTTTAACTCCCGGGGGCAATGCCATCGAATTCCGTCAATGCGCCGTCATCAGATAAGCTGTCGGTAATCCGGACCGACATGGTGATGAATTAAGTAATCATCACAACTTGAATCATCATGGTACATGTTGTTTGAAGGATGCAAATACTGATTCTGGTGGTGGTGGTGGTGATGAGGATGAACCGAACGTTGCATTTCCTTTTGTCGCCGAAGTTCAAGAACCTTCCTATGAGAATTGGAATGTTGAGTTAGAACAAAAGTAGGACTAGCAGCGGGGCGATATTCAGGAACTAACCGGCCCGACTTGTATCGAACCCCACAAGCATTACACAATGTTTTCGGACCCATTGGTCCGGTACGCCATTGCGGGGTTTTGTCGGTTTGACAATGAAGGCATTTTCGACCATCGCTATTGTTTGCAGCCATCATATTCTGGTGATGTTGGTGAGTAAGTTGTTGATGACGGTCCTCGTGATAATTCGAAGCGGACGAAGAAATAACATCTTTTTTCTTCGAAGAAGATTTTGGTGTTGATTTTCCTGAGGAATTATTGGATAGGTTAATATCGGATTCCGATGAAGAGGTTGTTGGTGATAATACTAGCAAACGAGATGACCAGTTTGATGGCACTGCCCGGTTTCGCTTACTACGAGCTTTTCCAGGAACTTGCATTTCCGGACGAAACGTCTGGTTGTTTCGATTGTTTTCAGCTTGGTATTCTCCACGATGATGAGTTTCTGATTCTGAGTTTGTTCTTGCTTGCATTCCTGATATCAATTGAAGTTTTGCAAGATCTTCTGTTGAGAAGGTTTCTTCTCCTATGTTCGACAGCCATTCCAGTTCCACCAATTCATCATACTGTAATAACAAAAACCAAAACCCAGAACATCAACATACAATTCATAACCAACATTTTAAAACAGAATAACAGAATTGAACCCTGAAAAAAAAATAAAAAAAAAATGGAAGAGAATTAATGGAATATCGTACCGGAGGGACGCAAAGATCATTAGAGAACTGAGGATGTTCAGGGAAATTGCGTAAATGATTATCATTATAACCAGAAAAGGATGAATTACAGCTATCAACAGCAGTAACAGCAGAATTAGAATCAGTAGAATTCCCAGCAGTATTATTAATATCGAAAGTATTTCCTCCTCCTTCTACTTCTGCGTTAGAGAAATCAAGAAGATCATCAATAACAAAATGCTCATGAGCACAACCACCAGCAAGTTTAAATGAGGAAGAATCATGTCTTGTAATCTCTGGTGTGTTGTGATTATGATGAGTGTTTCTATAGTATCCACCATGAAAATAATCTGGTGTTTCCATTTTTCAAAAGATATTAAGGATGAGAAAATATGTGAGAAAGGGGTGAAGAAGGAGGAAGAAGAAGTGTTCACGAGAAACAAGAGAGAATGAGGAGAGCACAACACATTATAAGAGTAGGGTTTAATGTGTTCTTGAAGATGATAGGTGGACAGCTAAAATGGATGAATTTCATGAGTTAAAAAATGGAAATATAATTAAGTAATTAAAAGAATCTTTTATTCTGCCATGAAAATTTGTATTCAATTCACTGTGTAGAGAGAAAATGATGATAATAATAAAGTTGTTTAAGACTGTTTAATTTAATTACTTTATTACCCTTTTTATTTTTGGAAATTCATTAATTATTGCCATTGTAGTTTGAATGACTTTATTACCCTTTACTTTGAATTTGTGGCTTTTTTAAGTAATCGCTCACCTAAATGGAACTAAATCATAGTGATACACCAGATTTAATTGAAGATTCAATGCTTAGTGTTGCATTAGTTTCAATATTACTTGGTGTATCTAGTATTCTACTGATAATGCATATTGCTGGATATTGTTAGACGGTATTTAAATTCTTGATTTGGTTAATAAATACGCAGAATCTGTAATTAATTTTTAAATAACATATAGATTTTCTTACTGTAAAGGAAAAAGATATTCAAACCGATAACGATTCTGCTTTTTGGTGTTCAGGCGTTTCAAACTATTTGCAATTTAAATTCCCTTGTAGATAATGAGTTGAGCCATTGAGCAAATTACATGACTAGCCAAAAAATATTGTGTGCGACATTACAATCTTTTTATCTCTATTGATAAACAAAAACTTACCAGCATTAAGCTTAAGTATGGACAACCTTGGTACAGACCTTCGGCCCTCTATGCGTTTAGTATTCATGCATCACCGGTCAGGGTCTATGTACGTGGTACACTTTGTTCATGAACAAGCTAATTTTTTCATCCAATTGCTTCATCTGTTGTCGTCGTACTTTTTGACAGTTTATCTAACAAAAGTAGTGTACCACAATGCTAAATCTACCTCTGGCAAGTCACATTCTTTTAGGCTCTGCCGGGTGACTTGGCATTATCCTTCAAATATAAAGGCCGGCCGTCCTAGTGATGTTCCCAAGGGTCATCAAATATGAGCGGTGAGAACATGATCAAATGCTCAAACCCCTATAAAGATTTTGAGAGATGTTTATTATAGTAATTTTACTACTCGTAATTACAAAAACCAAGAAGCATAATCTCTGAACATACAACGTTACGTACAAGGGCAATTGTTGTTAATAACATACTAATTATTGGGCTTTACAGTCTCTAACTCCCTGCCCTGTACGGATATGTTTCCTCCCAGTGCTCTGAAGAGAGTTGACATGTAGAGGGACATAATCGTACTTTCGTAAGAAAACAGGAAAATAAAAATACTGAAAAGAAGAGAAATTAAGTGATTAATTCAACCCCTAAGGAACCGATCTAGCAGGTTTGTCGCTGTGACTCGTGCATTAGCGTCCAAGTTTACAGCCGGATTCCTCTGCTTTATTTTTCCTCGGGAGTTGCGTTTTATTTTTTTGTTTTATTTTTTTAATTAACAAAAAATCTTAATTTTCTGAATTCCGATTTTGACCTTTTGTTTATTTTAGTGCCTAACCCACGTTTAAGCACGACGATTACAGCTCAATGGCTCAGTTAATTTGTATCCTACGGTCATGATCATTTTCATTACATGTTAGTTAGTCAGAAATAAACATGTCAATGCAATAAGGGTTGGTCCTGACGGATCAAATTTGCTAGAACTGACCCTAGTCTTCCAGTGGACCGTGCACCCGACTAGGGTCTGATTCGGCAACTTTTTCTTCTCAATCCGCATAAGTACAACAAACACTTTGCTTAAGCTCCCATGCAATCAAGTCCACTTGACCATCTCCATGCCCAATTTGCTTTCTTGGAATTTTATGACATTTTTGAATCAGAAATTCTTGATCGGCAGATAATATTGGTTACTTTGAGCATTTTATATGTATCCGAAAATAAATGAAGGATTAATCGGGGTATATTGAAAATAATTGGGAAATATTTTACTGTTCACGCTGATATGGAAAAATCATGCCGATTTTAATTGCTCGTATTAAAAAATTATGCAAACATGAATAGTAAGATATCCCATAATTCTTTCTGGTATACCAATTAATCGATCAAATAAAAAACCTGGAAATTATTTTAAATACTTGAATTTTATTTGGTCGTGTAGCATTTTATTTAGCTTTCAAATAACTCAAAAGTTATACAAATACATAGTTGTTTGAAAATTATTGATGGGCACCAAAATGTTACTACTACACACAAATTATTATGAATATGAATAACTCAAGAAAACACTTCAGTTTGAGAATAGTTCAACAAACTTCTACGACATGGAACCGATCCAAAAAAAAAAAAATCTACGATATGGACCTAGTAAATACTATATCAAGAAACAAACACACACAGAGTGCAGAGGAATACGTCCTAAACGGATGGGCATTTGTCCACAATGTGACCTCTAACTCGAACTCATTGTCATGGGTCGAGTTAGAATACTAGGTAGAGCTCAAGACCGCAAATTCTTTTGTCTTCCCCTAGCTGAGCTGAAGATGGATAAGGTTAAGTAAGTGAAATATTATGCTTGAAATTAAAGGAAAAGAAGAAGAAAGAAAGAAAGGCTGAAAAGAAAAGAGAAGAGGGGGGGCACCAGGGTCGTTGCTTGGCGTGGAGGGTTTTGTTATGACAATTTTTTTATGTTATTTTATTAAACGGGTGTGGGAGTGGGACCCAAAGAGCACGTGACCGGGAGTGTTGTCAGCAAACCATGTGAGAGTGCTTCACTCGTGTTAAAGCCAAAACCAGTGGTTGTCTTGCCACGTAGAAGGGTATGTATGTAACTTTGAATACAGAAAAATGTTGAAAAATGGAAAACCATGGTAGATGGGATGTAGATAGGAGGGACTCGAGGGAGGGAGTGTGCATTTGTGTTCATGCATCCCACCCTTTTCTTTGGTGCTTCCCCGTATACACGTGCTTTCCTCCTCTTCGATTTTAAGAAAATATCAATCAAAAGAAATAAAGGGGAGAAAAGAGAAACCTGGCATTTTTGGAGGCGACTCCAAAAGAATTAGGAACGACACAAAAAGATAAAAAAGGTCACCCAAAAGTAAAATATAGCCATCCATTATCTCCTTTTTTTTAATGATCAAACTACCATTTACAATCGGTAGGTAACTTTATAATCGGGAAGTTAATCCACAATCAGGAGTCAATTTAGTTTATATAACTTCCGAATATAAAGTATCCCCAAAATAAAATCTTCTATTTTTTGAATTTTGATTATCCTATAATCGGTAGTAAATAAAGTTATCTTGACTCCCGATTAAAATAGACCTTTGGCTAAAATGCTACCATAATCGGTAGTAAATTTAGGTTATTTAACTCCCGAATATAGAGTAGCCCCAAAATGAGATTTTGCAAAAATTCTCTATCTTTTGAATTTTGATTATCCTATAATCGGTAGTAAATAAAGTTATCTTGACTCCCGATTAAAGTAGACTTTTGGCAAAAAAAAAGCTACCATAATCGATGGGGAATTTAGGTTATTTAACTCCTGAATATAGAGTAGCCACAAAATGTGATTTTGCAAAAATCCTTTATTTTTTAAATTTTGGTTGAACCTATAATCGGTAGTAAATGAAGTTATCTTGACTTCCGATTATATATTGGATCTCTTTACTGAAATCCTATCATAACCGTTAGTCAAGATAGTTCATATAGCTACTGAATATAGAGTAGCCCCAAAATGAGATTTTGCGAAAATCCTCTATTTTTTTTAATTTGGTTAAGCCTATAATCGGTAGTCAAAATAGTTCATATAATTATCGAATATAGAGTTGTCCCAAAAATGAGATTTTGCAATAGGTAGATGAAAATAAACTAAACTACCAATTATGAAGGGACATATAAGTATTTTCAACCTATTTTGTCTTTTTATATCGTCCCTAGTTCTTTTGGAGTCGTCCCTAAAAATGTCAGGAAGAAAAAGAGTCAAAATACTGCATGTATTTTGTGTTGTTGGCAGTTTGAGTAGAAAATATTTACAATGGTAAAAAAAATCACAAATGCAATGATAATTGATATCAAAAGAAGGCCGAAAGTTTGTTCTTCCTGATAGCCAAGGATACATCAAGAGTTCATTTGAATATTGTCGGACCTGGGCTAAGGTCAACAGATAAGACCGTACGTACCTCAAAATTTTCTACATTGGCGAATCAGTAGGGGAGCCATCCTAGTGCAAGGGTATCTACTTACTCCTCCACCCAGCAGGTTCCAAAGCTTATGTTGGGCCCGAACGAAGACATGAGGTTATTTACGAGCTTGATTTTGCTATTAAAAAAATCAAGAGCGTCATAAAGCAGTTTCTTGCGCGCTAACCTTGAAAGTTTAGCTCCCCTCGCTGCCAAGATTATAACTCTCTCATAGGTTCGTCTCTGCTACAGCAATTCTCACTATTAATTCTTTTAACACAACCAAATATGAATAGGGAGCTCTATGGTCTTAATCTGTCACAAATATTTAGTCAGCTATTCTGCAAGTTTTGGGTACACTGGCTCGTCTAGAAAAATTTTCTTAAACAAATTATGTGCATTTTGATTTTGGTTGTATCTTGATATTTAAATTTCGACGTCAATAAACCTTTAGAGTACTCATGTGAGTTCCAATTTTGGGCGTATTTTCTAAATTAAGTTGGATGCCAAGGGATCAATAAATGAGAGGGAACTAATTTTTAAATTAAGCAAGCACTTGTTTTGGATTTTGATTAAGTTTATAAATGGGCTCCCTCTAGATTTTTAAGGACCAACTTACTTAACGTGACTGCACGTGCTAGATGACTAGGTCACGTTATCTTTCAAACTCAAGTATCCTCACGCGCACTCCTCACGTGATATGTCACGTGCATGCAAATGAAATTATTGCTAATGTGATTTAACTACAAACCACTTTGAAGCAAAGACCTACCAAAAACAAGTTTCATCCGCACCTAACCTAGGCCCTGCAAGACTCAAAAAGGTCTACCATGAAATCAAAATCAAGAAAGCTTAAAGAATAGCCATGGAAATGTGAGGATGCTATTAGAAATCAAAATAATGTCCTTTAAAATTGACATATTATGATATGATGCGTTGTAAGGTAAAAAAGGCAACGTTGAAGCAAGGATTGAAGATAAGAAAAGAAAAGATACTGACAAGAAGATTTAAAGGAGGAAGAGACATAATATATAAAAGGATAGGTTGAAATGTGTATCCGTGAAGATATGCATAAATATACAGTTTTATTTTTAATCGGTAAAGGATTCGGTGTTGATGAGTTTCAAACTCAGAGCATGCGTATAAATATACATGGAAGGAGGAACAATTGTTGCTTTTGCTTGTCCCAACTTGGCTCAATTCCTATTTACCGCTGCTTCTTTACTTACTTTCATTGTCGTATTTCAACACAATCGTAACAATTCATAACATGCTTGATATTTAAGAAAAACAAAGCCACGGCCCACGCTCATATTATCCAATTGCCACATAATTGCATCATCACCCAACAAGCGATATGTACAACATGCACAAGTTGCATTCTATCAACGCAAGAAAAGTACAGACAGATACACACTTCTACTTAAGCAGTAGTTACTTTCATAATTGAAAGTCTCTTGGAGAAGATTTTGGTGTCTTCCTTTTGTCTCAAAGAATGAATCCATGAATAGAGGTGATGGTGGACTGTTGGTGGTCTTGAAGTTATCCTAATTTCATACTTACATTTCAAGTTTAACACCAACTTGTGCTTTCATTTTAATTTCTAAGTAAAGGTCTTGTGTGATGATTATAGTGTTCTTGTACCTCAAACTTCACATACGAACGTACATGTTTTAGGTGTAAGCAGGCCCTTGATGGGCCTCACACTCTCTTTAATCATAGTGCTTATGCCCGATTACCAGTTTAAGGTAGTTGAGGATGGGACTACTTTACGAATAGTTGTGACGAATTTTTTATTTTTGGAACATTATTTAAATACCTCTCAAAATTCGCCCCTAAAAATATACTCCTATTCAATTTTTAAAAATATCCCTACCTTCTGAAAAGTGGAAACAACTAGCACAAGTTGCTTTTAGAAGTGGACGCAATTAGCACAAGTTGCTTCCAAAAAATGGAAGCAACTTTCTCAAGTTGACTCCAAAAAAAATATTTTTCACCCCTCGGGAATATTTGTGGAAGGCCAACAAAAATGGAGGGTATTTATAACATTCCCACATTTTTTTCCTTGAGATTCTAATTTCTTGGCTCTTCTCAATGAAAATCAAATAACTTCTACATGGTCGACTGAGCCACACTTATTGTTTCTTGTAAGGTCTCTAGAATACATGTTAAGATGTAGAAATAGTAAAATGTTACGGAAGAATACAAGATAAACAAGAGAACCGGAACTCTTATTACTATGTGTCAAAAACTAGCAAAAAATTAATTTTTCATTCTTTTTTCTTATGAAAATAAAGGATATATTACTGCAGAGACAACTAATCTACAGATTCACTCTTATTTGGAACAAGCTCAGTTTGAACAGTCCGTCCGATGGCTGAATTTGTATGATTAACATCCACTGAAAACGATACAGAGTTTGCATTAAAATTACATACTTCATAAGCTTTGACAGTGTCATAAGCTATTGCAGGAATTAAAAACTGAGGTGGATTATGAATATTTGAGCTGATAGAACTTATTTTCTTCCTTTCCTTACAAGAAGATCAACTACCTTGTTTCCCTTTCTATTTACAAACTGAAATCCTTCAAAAGATATCAATTGTCTTGCTTTCTTCTTAACTTTATCTGAAATTGCCACACATTGGCAGTTGATTGATGTATTCTTTTCTTGTAGATAAGTTATAGTTGTTTTCTTGTCTCCTTCAATGACCAGATTTTGCAGATTATTTATAATGGCCCATTATGTTGTCAGCAGCAAAGCTACAACTTCTATTTCTTTAGCTGACGAAGTTCTGCATCTTCCCATTCCTTCTCATCTGAAAGTACTTGTCCAATTGTGTAAGATCAAACCAAAGCCAGCATCAGTTAAAGAAAATATACAAGAGGCATCATAGTTTATCTTCGATGTTCTAATAATTGGAAATTTCCAACAATCCTGAGATTGTGATGTATTACTATATTGTTGAGTCTCCTTGTATGTTTTACTGGATGCCAATAATCATAATGTCTTTAGATGTCTAAAACTAGTTGTTCAGGGGTCCTGTTTTTATATTCAAAAACTCTAAGACAACGTTCTTTCCAAATAAACCAGCACTTAGTTGTTGCTAGTGCCATAGAGATAGAGTTGAGTTCTCCTTCCCTCCATACATTATAGATATCTAAGAAAGAGATGTTATCAGAGTTCGAGTTAAATAAAACTACTTGTACAGGAAAGGGTTGTAAGTTCCAAACTGCTTTGGCATATGCACAATCAAAGAATAAGTGAAAAGTTGATTCTTCTTTTTGTTGTCTGAAAACACATTTTGTGTCAATCTCTAGCTTCTGTCTTGTTGGTAATGAATCTTGTAGACATTTCCAGATGAATATCTTTATTCTCTGACAAGTATTCATGCTCTATTGACCACTACAAAATATTTTGGTTTGAGTAGAGATTATGCAAGATTGATTTTGCAGTTTTGCATATAGAGATTTCACAGTTAATTCTCCTTTCTTAGTTAATGTCCACCTGATTTTATCTTTTTTCAAAATCCCATCTTCAGAAATGTAAAGCTTGATGTTCAAGATATCTTCCACTAAAGCTTTTTCAAAAATAGAGTTCAATAAGACTGTATTCCACTTTTTAGTGTCAGAGTTGATCAACTCTGATACAAGTATTATGTTTGAGTTTCATCTGAGAACATATTTAGCCAGAATCCCCTCCATGTTTGGTAACCATCTATCTTCTGATAGACACATTTTTGTGTCTAATTTGTCCTCAATGTCCGTATTGTTGGAACTCTATTTTTGTACTAATATTGTGTTTTTATGTATTTTTAGGAAATAAACATTTTTGGAAAATTCGGCTCGAAAAGTTGATTTTGGCACCCGGAGGACAAGTGTTATTCGGACTCTCGCTTTTGGATAAGGGGTAACCTAATTACTAAGGGGCACCCCCAGGTCACCCTCAAGGCAGCTGCTATTCACACCCCAGTTCAGGATAGGGGGACACCCTTTCTTCTTCGTTTGAAAACTGTTTTGGCGGGAAGTGAAATTCTCAACTGACAGAAGTTTGATCACAAAAATGAAGGGGTTACGGGTCGATTCAATGGCTGAAATTTGATAGAGAGATGTGATATAGGTTAAGGAACACATTTTGGACAGTGGGTTCGATCAGAATTGGCTGGAAAACGCGTGATGATTCACACACCCAAAACAGAGCACGTGTACTGTAACACGAGCAAAATTGAAGTTCTTGTGTGCATGGAGGAGTTCTACTAGCGTTGGAAGAGTGCTGAGACGTGGAAAAGGATAACTAGAGCGTTCAGGATCAAATCTAACGCGTGCATGGGCTTAAAAATGGAAATTATCGTTATTATGGGCAGCAAGGAATATTCGAATTCAAGAGAGTATATACGAAATCAATGGTCAGATTTTTGGCCTCAATTAACTATAAATACACGTACAATTGAATCTAGCGAAGTTTGGAGAGTCTTGGGGAAAGTTTAGGAGTCGAGAGAATCAAAAGAAAATCACGCAGAGAAGAGAAGCTTGCTGCTAGTGCAAGGAAGAACACGAAGAACATAATACCCTCAGGGACAGTCGTTTATCATCAGTGACATCGACTGCCAGCAGTGGGTCGTAGTTCCCCAACGACAACAGCACTTCAGCTTTGTCGTTGATCCTGGACGCCTTCTGTTGGTCGCAGAATCCTGTTTTATATCATTTTCTTGTCTTTCTCTTCATTGTAAAACACTTTTGAGCATCAATGAAATATTTTGAGAGGTTTTCCAACATGATGAGCGGCTAAAATACCTGGTGACTGAGGCGTCGGAGGAGCTATTCACTCATGTTTGATTGGTAAATTCTTTTTATAATTTCTTAATTATTTATTTTATTTAATTCACTTGGATCAATAAAAAAAAGAGATAAAAATGGTTTTCTTAATTAGTTGTGAATCAGTTTGATGTTTTATGCTTAGAATTAATTCTTTGATAAATCATGCTTAAGGATTACAATTTAATATTTGGACACCTTATAGATTAATAAGTGATTTAATGGAAAAAGAGCTAGATAATAATTATGAAATATTTTTGTAACCAATCAACTTGAAGTAATAGTGAATCCGGAGCCTTAGTCCATTTTAAATCTTGACATCACTCTTTGAAAATTAATTTGCTTTATTTTTATTAAATCTAAAAAAAAAAAGAGTTACCTTCACAAGTTCGAAAAGAACCCCTTTTACCACAATCTACAACAACTTTTGAAAATACATCAAAATTTTGGCGCCGCTGACTCGGACTTGTTTATAGATTTTTTTTTTTTTAGGTTTATATTTTTTTTTTATTATTTGTTCCTTTTTACTTTGTCTTTTTTTCTTTGATTTACAGGTTCGAAGTGGAGCACTAAGGACTTGGAGAGGAAAAAGCTTAAAGCGAAAAGAGAAAAGAGAAGAAAAAGGACAATTTTAGGATTTAATTTTTAATTTTTGTAGAGTGTGTGAGGAAAACTGTAATTTTTTATTTATTTATTTTGGACTTTGGACTTTAAACAATTGGACTTTATTTTTTTTTTAACCCTACGGAAGGGTACCCTTAAATACAAACTGTTTGCAGGGAAGGACGACGATTACCATATCGTCTCGGCCCCTCGGGTTCGTACACGGCATAGGAGTCGTGGCCCGAGTTGACGACAACTGTTCATCGCCCGTCTGGTACGGGAGGTAAGTCCAATCGAAACACCCGCGAATCTCCTGCAAGCGGGTTACTGTCTGCCTTAAGGTGATAATTGTTTGAGGATAAACCGGACTGTTTTTAAATTCCTAATAAAGGGCAAGGCCTGGCCAATACAAGATAAGGGTTCGGATTTCATCACCGCTCCCTTCTTGCCCGCCTTAGGAAAACGAAACCTAACGCGAACCCAAGCTTTAAAATTTGGAATAGAACGAGACCGATAGGGTAACGAGCTTAATAGGAAACTCGTTCGAAAAATATTGGTTCCTCTTTAAGCACACTTCAAAGTTCATGATGGTTTCTGTGAGTTCAATGCGTGACTGCGCCGCCTTCTAATGCGGTGAGTCCTTGGGTATCAAAGCTCTACTAAGATTCCCTCGCCTCGATTCAACTTACATTAGCTCGGATTGATTCCAGAGGGGTGTGCTCAAATTGTAACGAATTCCTTTTCGAAGGAATAGAAGCTGGTCTAGAAAACAATCTAAGTGGAGCCATCATGCTTTTTGTTTGCTAGAAATCTTTAGGTTTGCTTTGGTGGAGTCGAGTCGGCCTTGTTTGTGGTTGTGTAGAATTTCCTTGCATTTAAGAATGTCGAGCTGGTATGATAGAAGCCAATACAATGAGTATCGACCTGAATTTGAATATGGACATCATCCTTTTTATGACCATGTTGGGAATAGTGGTTGGGAACGCCATCCTTTGGAAGGATATGGGTCATACCCTGGTGAGCACAATTACTATCCACACATGCATCAGTCTTACGAGCAAGAAGATTATAGTACGAGTTCTTCGTATCTAGAGCATACAATCAAACTATTGAAAAGTAGTCCTTTTTATGATCCCTCTGTTCCTATTCCTCCTTTAGAAGAGTCCCTCAGGAAGTTAGCTGAGTCGACGCGTAAGTTAGCTAAGATGAATAGTAAAATTATAGACGAAAGAACTACAATAATGAGTGAACCTTCTTTAGAAGACCAACTCAAGCGGATAGCTGAGACGAACGAAAGGATTGCTCGAAATTACTTGAATTGCCAATATAGTGTATCCAATAACACCCTTGAGAATGAAGATAGTTATTCACATAATCAAGATGACGAGGTTAGAATTGGTAACACTACTTGTTTTGATGAGGTTCGACCTTTTTCATGTTATTATAATGTGGACTGTGATGAGGATAGTATTGATGAAGAATCTGAAATATGTAGGCATAGTGATCAGGAGTCTAGTAATCCAATTGAGCTGTATAGTGATTATATTATTTCTATTTCAAATCCAAATAATTTTTATGATTATTCACCTATTCAAAAGGACGAGGATTTGATTAGGGATACCACCGTTTTAGACGATGTAGATTTTCCTTTTGATTACGAAGCCGATAGTGGTTTAGAGGAACGGGTTCATTTCGAAAATACCGTTTTAGAGTCTCGCGACTTAGAAACAATAGTCTTGGAAGAAGAAGATAGACCCGTAGAGATGAGTAAAGATGCACTACCTGATAATAACTTAGAAGAATCTCTTGAATATTTTAAGGACTCTGAATATACGGAATTTCAAGAAATTATTAGAGGTCTATCTAGAGACACTGAAAACTCTAAGTTTGGGGGTGATTATCATTCTCCATGTTCTTTAACTATTAAAAAAATCCCTCACGTGGGACTTGACATCAATGCCTCAACCATCTTACAAGACTATCTTCGTACTCGTTTTCCCGAGCCTACTGATGTCCATGAAGGAGTTCAGTTATTAGAAACCCATCCTCTGGTTTTACCAGGCTATGATACCCAGATTGACTTTGTTTTCCCACCAAATAGTTTTCTTCCAACTATGGGAACGTTTTAAATGATTCGAATATTAAGTTCTGAGACTAAGCATAAATACTTTAGGTTAATAGAATCGACACATTTTCCTAAGAATGACCACTACTCTCACTGTGGTCAGCTATGTAAGTCATATCTGATTGACTTAGAGGATACGCAATTATTTAGGTTATTACTTCGTGATTCTAAGTTTGTATTTAAGTTTTTACAGACTCTAAGACCTAGTGATTAGGATCCCATCTATGAAGAAACGCAGCCAATGAAAATATTCTATTTAGACCCTTTCATATAACCTGAACCACAATTAGCGATAGTTTTCAGGAAACTAGGTAAGGGCATGCTTTTCTTGTCCATTTTCTTGGTTCACTGCAGTTTCCTATGGTCAGCTCTTTTTGGTTTTGAAGACCCACAGTTATTTCGACTGTTACTTTATGGTTCGAGTTGACCAATCCTTTTCTATGTCTGGCTGAAGACTTTAAACTTAGCACTTCTTGGGAGGTATCCCATGCTCATGCAACACGGTAATATCTTTCCTTATCTCTTTTGATTCAAATGGTAACAGTTTCTCCTTGTTCATGCTTTTAATTTCGTCTTTAGAACATTGAGGACAATGTTAGATTTAAGTTTGGGGGTATGGGAGAAACTTTTTAATTGCTGTATGAATAAATAAACTCCAGAACCTAGAAATTTATGCGTATTCAGGATGGCACTAACTAATCTAAGTGGATGGAAACATCTTGGTTGTAGGAGTTGAGGAACCAATCTGATTAGATGGAAACATCTATAGAGTCTATTCATAAAAGCACAAAGCTCAGGTGTTAGAAATAACATGATAGTTGCACCATATCTCGTTGAGTCCTTTTCACTTCTATTTTTATTTTGTTTTGAAACTATGTTTCTCTAAGTGATAGGTGGGGCCCACGATTCAAGTTGTTACCAATGCTAGGGTGAATTAGAGTGATTGAGATACCATGAAAAAAAAACGGTAGTTACCAAAAAGTTGAAAAAAAAAATAAAAAAATTTGAGACCAGACCATTTGACCAAAAGGAATAAATTCAATAAAGTCGACCACTGGTTCCCTTGTATATGCCAGTTGTGTTGACCTAGAGTTAGGTTATCGACCACTGGTACCCTTGTATATGCCAGTGTGTTGATATTAGTCAGAATAGTATCTCAATCCATTAGGATAGGTTCATTTTGGCGGAGGCCTTCAGACAGATATGGGAAACGTCGTTCACTTAGTAAACATCAAAACCATCTATGTTTTTTTATATCCATCTCTTAATCTTTCCATGTGATTAATTTGACTCCGAATATGATGTCCATAGTGCAACTATCTGAGTAGAGCTCTGTCACTTATATATGAATTTTAGTATGCTTGAGTGCAAACTCGTGTACATCAATTGGAATTTCGCATCAGGGTACTTCCTCTTGTAGTCAATAAGTATGCCAACCAAGGAGATTCTTTAGTGCCTTCCAAGGTTCGTTGTAGATAGCTACGGTCTGGAGTATTAAGGTTTTGTGGGTACACCTCTGGTAAACCCTCCGGAGACAACACTCCACCACAAGGGCCACCTAGGGGTTCAAATGATTTTCCTTTCTAGAATAAATTTGCTCGAGGACTAGCAAATAATAAGTTTGGGGGTATTTGATAGACACATTTTTGTGTCTAATTTGTCCTCAATGTCCGTATTGTTGGAACTCTATTTTTGTACTAATATTGTGTTTTTATGTATTTTTAGGAAATAAACATTTTTGGAAAATTCGGCTCGAAAAGTTGATTTTGGCACCCGGAGGACAAGTGTTATTCGGACTCTCGCTTTTGGATAAGGGTTAACCTAATTACTAAGGGGCACCCCCAGGTCACCCTCAAGGCAGCTGCTATTCGCACCCAGTTCAGGATAGGGGGACACCCTTTCTTCTTTGTTTGAAAACTGTTTTGGCGGGAAGTGAAATTCTCAACTGGCAGAAGTTTGATCACAAAAATGAAGGGGTTAAGGGTCGATTCAATGGCTGAAATTTGATAGAGAGATGTGATATAGGTTAAGGAACACATTTTGGACAGTGGGTTCGATCAGAATTGGCTGGAAAACGCGTGATGATTCACACACCCAAAACAGAGCACGTGTACTGTAACACGAGCAAAATTGAAGTTCTTGTGTGCATGGAGGAGTTCTACTAGCGTTGGAAGAGTGCTGAGACGTGGAAAAGGCTAACTAGAGCGTTCAGGATCAAATCTAACGCGTGCATGGGCTTAAAAATGGAAATTATCGTTATTATGGGCAGCAAGGAATATTCGAATTCAAGAGAGTATATACGAAATCAATGGTCAGATTTTTGGCCTCAATTAACTATAAATACACGTACAATTGAATCTAGCGAAGTTTGGAGAGTCTTGGGGAAAGTTTAGGAGTCGAGAGAATCAAAAGAAAATCACGCAGAGAAGAGAAGCTTGCTGCTGGTGCAAGGAAGAACACGAAGAACATAATACCCTCAGGGACAGTCGTTTATCATCAGTGACATTGACTGCCAGAAGTGGGTCGTAGTTCCCCAACGACAACAGCACTTCAGCTTTGTCGTTGATCCTGGACGCCTTCTGTTGGTCGCAGAATCCTGTTTTATATCATTTTCTTGTCTTTCTCTTCATTGTAAAACACTTTTGAGCATCAATGAAATATTTTGAGAGGTTTTCCAACATGATGAGCGGCTAAAATACCTGGTGACTGAGGCGTCGGAGGAGCTATTCACTCATGTTTGATTGGTAAATTCTTTTTATAATTTCTTAATTATTTATTTTATTTAATTCACTTGGATCAATAAAAAAAAGAGATAAAAATGGTTTTCTTAATTAGTTGTGAATCAGTTTGATGTTTTATGCTTAGAATTAATTCTTTGATAAATCATGCTTAAGGATTACAATTTAATATTTGGACACCTTATAGATTAATAAGTGATTTAATGGAAAAAGAGCTAGATAATAATTATGAAATATTTTTGTAACCAATCAACTTGAAGTAATAGTGAATCCGGAGCCTTAGTCCATTTTAAATCTTGACATCACTCTTTGAAAATTAATTTGCTTTATTTTTATTAAATCTAAAAAAAAAAGAGTTACCTTCACAAGTTCGAAAAGAACCCCTTTTACCACAATCTACAACAACTTTTGAAAATACATCAAAATTTTGGCGCCGCCGACGCGGACTTGTTTATAGATTTATTTATTTTTATTTATTTTTTTAGGTTTATATTTTTTTTTATTATTTGTTCCTTTTTACTTTTTCTTTTTTTCTTTGATTTACAGGTTCGAAGTGGAGCACTAAGGACTTGGAGAGGAAAAAGCTTAAAGCTTAAAGCGAAAAGAGAAGAAAAAGGACAATTTTAGGATTTAATTTTTAATTTTTGTAGAGTGTGTGAGGAAAACTGTAATTTTTCATTTATTTATTTTGGACTTTGGACTTTAAAAAATTGGACTTTATTTTTTTTTAACCCTACGGAAGGGTACCCTTAAATACAAACTGTTTGCAGGGAAGGACGACGATTACCATATCGTCTCGGCCCCTCGGGTTCGTACACGGCATAGGAGTCGTGGCCCGAGTTGACGACAACGGTTCATCGCCCGTCTGGTACAGGAGGTAAGTCCAATCGAAACACCCGCGAATCTCCTGCAAGCGGGTTACTGTCTTCCTTAAGGTGATAATTGTTTGAGGACGAACCGGACTGTTTTTAAATTCCTAATAAAGGGAAAGGCCTGGCCAATACAAGATAAGGGTTCGGATTTCATCACCGCTCCCTTCTTGCCCGCCTTAGGAAAACGAAACCTAACGCGAACCCAAGCTTTAAAATTTGGAATAGAACGAGACCGATAGGGTAACGAGCTTAATAGGAAACTCGTTCGAAAAATATTGGTTCCTCTTTAAGCACACTTCAAAGTTCATGATGGTTTCTGTGAGTTGAATGCGTGACTGCGCCGCCTTCTAATGCGGTGAGTCCTTGGGTATCAAAGATCTACTAAGATTCCCTCGCCTCGATTCAACTTACATTAGCTCGGATTGATTCCAGAGGGGTGTGCTCAAATTGTAACGAATTCCTTTTCGAAGGAATAGAAGCTGGTCTAGAAAACAATCTAAGTGGAGCCATCATGCTTTTTGTTTGCTAGAAATCTTTAGGTTTGCTTTGGTGGAGTCGTGTCGGCCTTGTTTGTGGTTGTGTAGAATTTCCTTGCATTTAAGAATGTCGAGCTGGTATGATAGAAGCCAATAAAATGAGTATCGACCTGAATTTGAATATGGACATCATCCTTTTTATGACCATGTTGGGAATAGTGGTTGGGAACGCCATCCTTTGGAAGGATATGGGTCATACCCTGGTGAGCCCAATTACTATCCACACATGCATCAGTCTTACGAGCAAGAAGATTATAGTACGAGTTCTTCGTATCTAGAGGATACAATCAAACTATTGAAAAGTAGTCCTTTTTATGATCCCTCTGTTCCTATTCCTCCTTTAGAAGAGTCCCTCAGGAAGTTAGCTGAGTCGACGCGTAAGTTAGCTAAGATGAATAGTATAATTATAGACGAAAGAACTACAATAATGAGTGAACCTTGTTTAGAAGACCAACTCAAGCGGATAGCTGAGACGTACGAAAGAATTGCTCGAAATTACTTGAATTGCCAATATAGTGTATCCAATAACACCCTTGAGAATGAAGATAGTTATTCACATAATCAAGATAACGAGGTTAGAATTGGTAACACTACTTGTTTTGATGAGGTTCGACCTTTTTCATGTTATTATAATGTGGACTGTGATGAGGATAATATTGATGAAGAATCTGAAATATGTAGGCATAGTGATCAGGAGTCTAGTAATCCAATTGAGCTGTATAGTGATTATATTATTTCTATTTCAAATCCAAATAATTTTTATGATTATTCACCTATTCAAAAGGACGAGGATTTGATTAGGGATACCACCGTTTTAGATGATGTAGATTTTCCTTTTGATTACGAAGCCGATAGTGGTTTAGAGGAACGGGTTCATTTCGAAAATACTGTTTTAGAGTCTCGCGACTTAGAAACAATAGTCTTGGAAGAAGAAGATAGACCCGTAGAGATGAGTAAAGATGCACTACCTGATAATAACTTAGAAGAATCTCTTGAATATTTTAAGGACTCTGAATATACGGAAATTCAAGAAATAATTAGAGGTCTATCTAGAGACACAGAAAAAACTCTAAGTTTGGGGGTAATTATCATTCTCCATGTTCTTTAACTCTTAAAGAAATCCCTCACGTGGGACTTGACATCAATGCGTCAACCATCTTACAAGACTATCTTCGTACTCGTTTCCCCGAGCCTAATGATGTCCATGAAGGAGTTCAGTTATTAGAAACCCATCTTCTGGTTGATGTGGTTTGCCAGGCTATGATACCCAGATTGACTTTGTTTTCCCACCAAATAGTTTTCTTCCAACTGTGGGAACGTTTCAAATGAGTCGAATATTAAGTTCTGAGACTAAGCCTAAGTACTTTAGGTTAATAGAATCGACACATTTTCCTAAGAATGACCACTACTCTCACTGTGGTCAGCTATGTAAGTCATATCTGATTGACTTAGAGGATCCGCAATTATTTAGGTTATTACTTCGTGATTCTAAGTTTGTATTTGAGTTTTTACAGACTCTAAGACCTAGTGATTAGGATCCCATCTATGAAGAAACACAACCAATGAAAATATTCTATTTAGACCCAGAACCTGAACCTGAACCACAATTAGCGATAGTTTTCAGGAAACTAGGTAAGGGCATGCTTTTCTTGTCCATTTTCTTGGTTCACTGCAGTTTCCTATGGTCAGCTCTTTTTGGTTTTGAAGACCCACAGTTATTTCGACTGTTACTTTATGGTTCGAGTTGACCAATCCTTTTCTAAGTCTGGCTGAAGACTTTAAACTTAGCACTTCTTGGGAGGTATCCCATGCTCATGCAACACGGTAATATCTTTCCTTATCTCTTTTGCTTCAAATTGTAACAGTTTCTCCTTGTTCATGCTTTTAATTTCATCTTTAGAACATTGAGGACAATGTTAGATTTAAGTTTGGGGGTATGGGAGAAACTTTTTAATTGCAGTATGAATAAATAAACTCCAGAACCTAGAAATTTATGCGTATTCAGGATGGCACTAACTAATCTAAGTGGATGGAAACATCTTGGTTGTAGGAGTTGAGGAACCAATCTGATTAGATGGAAACATCTATAGAGTCTATTCATAAAAGCACAGCGCTCAGGTGTTAGAAATAACATGATAGTTGCACCATATCTCGTTGAGTCGTTTTCACTTCTATTTTTATTTTGTTTTGAAACTATGTTTCTCTAAGTGATAGGTGGGGCCCACGATTCAAGTTGTTACCAATTCTAGGGTGAATTAGAGTGATTGAGATACCATGAAAAAAAAATGGTAGTTACCAAAAAGTTGAAAAAAAGATTGATATGTTGAAATCTGTAGACTTCTTTGGACAAAGTAAATTGGAAATTCCTAATTAATACTCTGAAAGCTTTCAGATTCTCTGAAGAGTAGTGTCAACTAATATTCCAACGCATTTGTTCCTCTTCCATTGTTGTTCTTCTTAATGGTAATTGTCATGAATTTAATCCTTCATGAGGAATTAGGAAGGGAGATCCTTTGTCTCCATACTTGTTCATACTTTGTATGGAAGTTTTCTCTCGCTTACTTTGTTATCTGCAAACTTCTAAAAAGATTCAGGGAATCAAGATGACTCCCAAAGCTACTCCAATGTCTCACTTATTCTATGTAGATGATCTGCTTCTGTTCACTAGGGCTGACCTAGGAAGTTGTAAAAACCTTCTAGATGCTATCAATATTTTCAGTACTGCCTCTGGGCAAATAATAAAATTCTCTAAATCTGGACTTTTCTTCAGCAAGAAAGTTCACATGAGAGACATCAAGGAATAATTTGTAGACTTCTAAAGATAAAAAAAAAATCAATA
The DNA here is from genome assembly GCF_003573695.1 of Papaver somniferum. Taxonomy (NCBI): domain Eukaryota; kingdom Viridiplantae; phylum Streptophyta; class Magnoliopsida; order Ranunculales; family Papaveraceae; genus Papaver; species Papaver somniferum. The sequence goes on from NW_020641039.1 coordinate 1,882,217, forward strand.
TCAAAGACACTCACCTAGGAGTTCCTTTATTCATCGATAAGTCAAAACTCAAAGCTTTTGATAACATTATCAAAAAAAATGGAACAAAGGATCAAAAACAGGATAGGATTTTTTTTATCTCAACCAAATAAAATTATGCTGAATAAATTTGTCTTGTCTAGTATGCCAATATTTTTCTATGGAATGATTTGTTTTACCTAAGAAAATAACAAAAAAAATCAACGACATTCAAAGAGACTTTTGGTGGGGCAAAAATACTAACTTTAAAGGTATTAACATCAAGTCTTTCGATTTCCTGTGTAAACCTATAGATCAAAGGGGATTATGGTTTAAAGGGGCTAACAAAGTTAATCAAGCTATGATAAATAGAATTTCCCGGAGATTAGTCATCAAACCAGATGATCTGTGGTCTCACATTCTAAAAGGGAAATATTTCAAAAAAAAAAAAACGGGAGATCTTCTAACTAAGAAGAAATCCCAAGCCTCTTGGATATGGAATTGTATCTTACAGGGTATAAAATATTTCAATAAGTATAACATATGTGAAGTGGGGTTGGCATTTCAATAAATATATGGGAAGATGTTGTAGTAATAATATTGCGATAAGTAAGGGTTTTCGTTTCTCGGACTTGAATAGATTTTTAAAACAAAAATATATACAAAAATATTAACAATGGGCGAGAGGTACTGGGACTAGAATTCCGCCAAATTCATTTCTTAAGGTTCAAATAATAATTCTTTTATCAATAATAGCTCGAAAAATATATTAAATATATCGACTCTAATTTATTGCCAAGATAGATTCTCAAAATATTAGGTGTAAATGTTAAGCATGGGACATAAAATCATCTAAGCTAAGCATGACCCATCAAATCAAATCACAACTAATTAATTTAAATCATAATTTCAATTAAAATTAATGGAAAAGTCATGAAAAGAATTAAATATAATTACCCAAGTGTGAAATAAGGCTTCCTCCATCGCCCCAGTGTTGGGATTTAGCTTCTCATATTAATCATAATCTCAAAATACATGTATGTTTCTCAAAAGTTGATAAAAATAATAAAAATGAGTAAAACAGTGAATGTACGACCAACATAAGGCGTCACAAAAAGAACGATAAGAAACAGGCGCTGCTGATATTTAGACTTCGCTGCGACCCACGCGCGTCTTAGACACTGTTCATAAACGACAGCCCTCGAGAGTCCGTTCTTCGTGTTCTTGGTGTTCATCAGCACCAGCAGCAGAGTTTTGTTAAACTCTGATTTCGTCTTCTCTAGCTCTCCCTAGCTCCCAAAACTCTCGACAACCTTTCCCAAACTGTTTTTCCTTGTATTTATAGTGAATTGGAGCCAAAAATCCGACCATTGATTGCATATATTATCCATTTAATCCAAATATTCTCGGCTGCCAATAATAACGAAAATTTCCAAAATTAACTCTGTCACACGTTAGAATTGGTTCTGCACACTCCAATTCATCTCTCCCACGCCTAGTAAGTCGTCTAACGTCCCTTAATAACTTCCATGCATAGCCAAAACACACACAACAGCGTGTACAGGGTGTGTTCTGTCCGTGTAGCTCTGTTTTGAGCTCGAGAATCAAATCGATATTTCCAGCCAATTCCGATCAAATTAGACACCCAAACTTTGTTCCTTATGCCAAATCACATCTTTCTGCCAATTTTCAGCGATTGAATCGAACTCTAACTCATTCATTTTGACAATCAAAATTCTGCCAGTTGAAAACTTCATTTCCCGCCAAAAACACAAATTCAAATTGTTGAAGAAGGTGCCCCTTATCCAGAGTGCTGGGTGCGAATATCAATTGGGGTGGAAATAGTAATTTTTATGGGTTCCTCCGGGACATTTCTGGGACGCTTCCGGTGCATTTCTGGGGTGCCTACGGTACATTTCTCCCGGGTGTAAAACACTTCTTTTTGAGCCCATTTCGCCGCAAGGGCTTATTTCTCTAAAATTTCCTACAAGAACACAAAATAACACAATAAGTACTTAATCGAGTCTAACAATACAGAAAATTGAGAACAAAATAGACACATAAATGCGTCTATCAATGTTTCCCGCCTTTTTTTTTTTACTTTTTTTTCATTAAGTGAATTATTTCATGTGCGACGATTATGTTATCTGAAATCTTCATAGAAGATAGAAAGGCAAACTGCAAAGGAGAGATTATTTTTTCAAGAGTTTTTTTGAACTTATTAGCCATTAGCTTTGCTATAACCTTATAAGGGGTGTTACATAGACCAATTGGTCTGAAGTCTGCTGTAGATTTTGGGTTTAATCTTGGGAATGAAAAATAAAGACGTCTTGTTTAAGTTGCTATGAAGATGTTTATTTTTGAAAAAACCTTGTATTACTGCCACCATTTGTGGCTCTACAATCCCCTAATTATGTTTGAAAAAGCTAACTGAAAATCCGTTAGGACCCGACACTTTATTTAATTTTAGATCTTTTACCACTTTCCAGATTTCCTTCTTAGAAGGGATATCAGTTAAAGCCAAGTTTTAACGCGGGGGTATAACAACCACACCCAATATTTCGGTCGACAATATGTATGGACTAAACTCCAATATAATTCCGAGAGCACCGACTTAAAAATGAGACTCAATCAAGAAAGATATCAAAGAGCTTTATCTCTTTCTCAATACAATCAGTAAATAAACTAGATAGAAATCCATGAGAATGATTGATATGAGAATAAGGATGGTACCAAAGACCAATGGCCGAGTGTCAATCAAGTTTTATCCAACAATCAAGGTCGGATTTATCAACTGATTGATTTGCGCACAACCTATGATGTTTCAATTATATAAAAAAAATATAATGCGGAAAATAAATAACACAGACACCAAAAATTTTATTAACGAGGAAACCGCAAATGAAGAAAAACCCCAGGACCTAGTCCAGATTTGAACACCACACTATATTAAGCCGCCACAGACACTAGCATAGTACAAGTTAACTTTAGACTAGAATGTAGTTGAGCCCTAACCAAGTCTCACACCGATAAAGGTACAGTCGCGTTCCTTACGTCTCTTGAATCCCAGCAGGACTCTGTGCACTTGATTCCCTTAGCTGATCTCACCCACAGCTAAGAGTTGCTACAACCCAAAGTCGAAGAGTTATAAACAAACCTGTCTCCCACAGATATGTCTATCCTTTATTCTTTTTGTTTCGTCTTTTGATACAAAGATCAAGGTGAACATGAACCAACTAATAATCTAGTCTTATACTCCAAATAGAAGACTAGAAATATTAGTCACCTCACGATAACTTAACTGATTAGCAGAAGAAGTTATTGCGGAACCACAAAGACTGAGACGAAGAACTGTTGTGATTACTTTTTATATCTTACCTATCGAAGATGATTTTCAAGTAAATCTTAGAGAAGATGAAACTCAATAATATAGAACAAGTAAGATCAGAATACAAAACTACAGAGAAAATAGTTAGATCTGGCTTCACGAATCCCAAATGAAGTCTTCAAGTCGTTAACCTAATAATGGTTCTGGAAAACCCTAGGTTAAAATAGAATCAACTATAGTTTACAACTAGGACACATGAGCGTGTCGGGATTAGGTTTCCCAGCTTCTAGAGTTCTCCCTTATATAGTCTTTCAAATCAGGTTTGCTTACAATCAAAGTTAAGAAATTTTATTAACAAAGCAATTGATATTCACCGTTAGATGAACTCCTGATTTAAGATTCAAGATAAGTCTGCTTAGAAATTAAGCATTCAATCTCCACTGATAGATGGTATTAGATTGATATACACAAACGAAATATACCTATATTTGGATATAGATGAACCGTACCCAAACGTGTATACCTTGTTGGCTCAATAACAGTTAACCGAAGTTAGCCATATTAACAGTTATAACTTAGCCATATTCATCTAACACACCCAGATCAAATATAATGATCAATCAATCACGATAGATAATCAATTGAATCTAAATGTGTTTCAAGAGAGTTGTTCAAATGTTCATCGTCTCATAGAAATATGTATATGAACCATTTTAAACAAAATCGGTTTGGTTTGTAATTGTACAAAGTACTTATACAAGAACCAATTCATGAACATAATGCCGCAGTTTGTAAAGCTAGTTCACATAACTTAATCATTAACGTTCCATGGACTTAAGTTCGTAAACGAACCTGATATCATGAGTATGAGCATCACACTTTACCAATTTTAAAACTTTACTACCGTGTTCGCGAACTGAGTACGCAAACAACAGTTCCAGACTTTGGCTTTGTCCAACCGTTCGCAAACAGGGTATGTCAACAACAGTTCCGGACTTGGCCTTTGTATAGCCGTTCACAAACAGGGTACACGAACAATAGTTCTGAACCTTTTCACAGGTAAACCAGTTCGCAAACAAGGTTCGCAAACAATAGTTCCGGAACTGAACTAGACTTCCACGGTGCACATACAAAGTATACATACTGTGATATATCCAGGTAGGGTAGTCGTTCTAAACTCTCATTTAATATTTGAAACATTCTTAGAATAAAACAATGGTAATCTTACACATAACACTAGCTTCAAGAAATTTTCAAGGGATTAATCGATCAATACGAAACTTCCCAAGTTAACATCAAATGACTGTCTCACACAAATCATGTAAGACGTTCAAGGTAATTTTCACATGACCATATTTGACTTAATATTTAGTTTCCAACAAATAAATTTTTTCCAACTAAACTCGTCAATTATACGATGAACTTAGCTAAAGCTAAAAGCTTCCAACGTATATTTCGAGAAATAGATAAGCGAGATAAACTCGGCTCGAAATATCAAATGTGTATAATGTAAAGGTCTATATAGCTATACGACTTAGTATCTTTAGAAGATAGAATAGAATAGACTTCTGAGTGATAGATAAGTGTTAGTCTCCACATACCTTTTGTTTATGAAGTTCCTCCAAGCTCTTCAGTAGATCTTCTTCTTCAATTGGTGAACGTCGTGGAGTCTAAGGCCCAACTACACACTTCTATCCTAATCCGAGACTTATCTATAAGTATACTAGAAATCATTCTTATGGTTTTGGTGTCCAATAGAAATCTTTCTTTTATTTTGAAATTAAGGTCGCTCGTTGTTGTTCTCTCGGGAATGTCATCAAATGGGGGAGAGTTATTTTGAACTTGTGCTTAATGGTCATATCTTGAGAGGTGTGCGGCTGTGGACTTTTAGAGGGGTTATCTTGTATCTTTAAACTCCTTGATGAATGAATTTAGTTTCGGCTTTATGATTGCATCTAAATTAGTTGGTATGTATTTTTTTTTATTTTAGTCATGAAATGTCTCTTACGGAAATTTCATTATGATCCCGTTCTTGTACCTTTGCCAATATTATTGACAAAAAGGGGGAGAATTAATATGTAGTTCACACTACAAATACACACTACACCATTTTTAAGGATTCGCAACTAAAATTCGTAACGGCCCAGCAGCCGTTACAACCTAGTTGTAACAAGCACAAGACGTTACGAATTTTTCATAATTCGTAACATGTGGCTGCCGTTACGAATTGTAACATGCTAATTTTTCGAGCGTGCTATTCACATGATTGGTCACATCAAGGGTGGTGGCACTTGGAGTTTTTTTGGCCCACGGTTTCTAGCCATCCATCTACACCGTCTATTTCTAAACTAATATCTCTACCTTTCATATTTTCTCGAGATTCCTTCTCAATCATAAAACCCTAGATATACTTTCTTTCACAAAATCTACCTCATCAGTTCATTCTTCATCTCTATTTCTCTGTCTAATCATCTCCCTCTATCAAACCAAAATGTTCATAGCAAATTTTTTTGTTGAGAGAGTGAGAGAGATCTTCGGCAGAAAACTCTAGTTTGAAAGTTCTTCAGTAAAAAATCCTTAACCGACTATGAGTGCAAATCAATGAAAAGTTCTTGAAGTCAAATCAGTAACTGAATCTGAAGATTTAGACGATGAAGAAGAGTTGATTAAAAGATAACCAACAACTGAATATGAAGATTCGACTGTCAAAAACAAACGAAAAAGATAAGTTTTATTTCTTCTTTTTCATTTAAATCCATCTGTGATTATTATCTAGACGATTTCAAAACCAAATTTTACCTATTTCATGTAGAAATTCTTACTCAATGCTTGATCAGAATACAGATCTATAATCGCTTGAACTTTATTTGTCTATTGAGATTAAAATCTCGAAAATTTTCAACAAAAAATTCTAGGGTTTTCTGAGCTAAAAATCCAGAAATCAATCCATCTTTAAACCTAATTGAAAATCAATCTTTAGGTCCATGATTAGCATGCCTGCATCTTTATTACCCATATTATTGATTTGATTTTTATGAAATTCAAATTTATTATCTCATTTTGATCTTATATCTGGAGGCTGATGGTTTTGGTTTGTTTTATCTTGTTGCAATTGAGATTGGTTGATGTACATAGTATGATGATGCTTTGAATGAATGGGTTACTTAAAAAATAAGCTGCAAAGATGATGTTGCTTCCAAGCAAGTGATAGCTTGAGCTGAGTTGTATTGGAAGCTGAAATGATGTTGCAATGTGGAGTTGTAGATGTTCCAAAAGTTACCGACAGAGCTGAAATGTGTTATGGTGTTTGTGAAGTGTTGCAATGGTTGTTGGTATGATAGAAGAGAAGATGCAGTAATGCTTAGCACTGAGATAGTGGAACTTCAGATTGGTCTTAAGAACTATGAACCTCAAAAGGACAAGCGTTTAAGTGGTTCAGTGAAGATTGGTCTCATGTATGCCTTATGTGTATTGTTTGAGGATAAGGAAGTTGGGGAGGATAATGTACCTGGTTGATGACATTTTTCTTTATATATTTTGCTACTCGTATGTTTTTTAATTTTTCTGTTCACTCTTCTCCCTCTGTCTTACGAGGGGTGAAGATTACGAGCTAGAGACATTATTTGTGTGAGGAAATAAGCATTGATTCTGAATGGTGCGCTGTTTTTCTTTCCTTTTTGTAGGAGAAGACACTAGAGGAGTATGAAAAGGTAGTTGAAGAGAAGAGAAAAGTTCTCCAATGAAGGCTGGAGAGAGGAAAGTTGAGTTGGAACAGGCGTTTGAATTTATGCAGCTGCTTTCACTGAATGAAAGGAAATGATGAAATTTTCGTCAAGCTGGTAAAAGTGATTGCTTCCCGTGCACTTGTTCTTTTGTGGCTTCCAATGCACTTTTTCTTGCTGTTTACATTGGTTTACCTTTGAAGTTGATTGCTTCCTATGCACCGGTAAGATTTAGACATCTTATGTGTTTAAATAAGCTGCTGGTTTAAGAGACTTCTTGTTGCTTGCCAGGCCAAGGGTGTTGAGAAGGTTTCTTTGAAGAATTTTGAATTGCCCAAGGTATCTGGTTGCAAGAGAATTGATGTCATCAGTCAAGGTGCAGACCCTGTTGTTGCAAACGATGGGTGTGGCGTTATTAAAGAGGTGAGAATGTTGTTTATACTTTTTTTTTATCCCTATAAATACTTGACCCCATTTGTTTAGATTTATCTTTTTTGGCTGATTGTAATTCATAGTGTTGAAATTAGCCATGATATCTAGGGAAGTCGTTGAGTATGTGAGTTGTTTTGCACATTTGCAGTCCGATGCTAATTTAAAGACCGAGCTGAAGTCAGATGTTGAGGAGGAGTGGATGAAACTTTTTCCAGTAGAGCTAGTTAAGGTATTCAGTGAATCCTGATGATGTTCATATACTATTGGTCGAGTCTTGTTTGAGAATCTTTCTCTTGCTCTAAGATAATGTTTTCCGATGTTGATTTTTGGACTAGAAAATTTACATGTTACTTTTTTTCTTGCAGGTACGCGAGAACCGTCCTCAAGGAGTTGTTTTGGTGAGATTCAAAGATATGAAGGATGCTCACAAGTGTATAGGGCTAAAGAATGGAAGATGGTAAGTACTGGTAGGCTTTCTCGTTCAAAATTATTATTATCTGCATGGTTAATTGCTCAACTAGTAACGGGCATACGGATATACATCCCTTAAGAAGCTAAAAGTATAGCACAACATATATATCCCTATCATACTTTGGCTTTGTCTTCCCACTATGTAGTATGTATGGAATTAAAAATCTCGTCTAAAGTCACTTAGTTCAGACCCTTTCGCATACTTACAAGCAGAAGAAAAAAGATCTGGCTTGCAATTTCTTTTCCGCGATCAGTCGGTCACCCATTTTATTTCTTTTTATTTCATGTTTGTTGGTAGGAAAGTGCATGCCAGCATAGATGATGGATCCATTAATCATGTTGCTATCCTGGATGTTGTGTATGACGAAGCTCGATTAGGTTGGAGATCAGGTGCAAGTTCTGTAAGTTTCTATGTATTTTCTAAGTTAGAAGAATATGTGAATATAGGAAGTTTCTATGAATTGAACTTAGTAAGTCCCTCTGTATTCCCTTAGTATTTGATACTTAATAAAAAACTTGATACTTAGATGACTTTGTGTTCTTTTTTGTATGGACTGATTTTTCTGCGGATACTTCCATCTAAGTATATATTTTTTGTGTTTGGAGGTTAATTGGATGATGCTCTGCTGCAACAAGTTTGGAGCAAAAAGGTTGGAGAACAAGGCACACATTAGGTTGCAGTAAGTTTCTATGTACATTCCAAGTTAGATGAATTTGTGAACACATGAATTTCTATGAACTGATACTTGGTATATATATATTCCCCTAGTATTTGATACTTAACAAATAAAATTTGGTACTTAGAAGAATTTAAGTTCTTTTTTGTATGAATCTATTTGAATGTGATAAGAATTGATTGAATTGAGATGAATGTGATTGAATGAAAAAATTGTTGATTGTGGAGGATAAATAAAAGGTGTATGCAGGTGGTTATTTGGAATTCCGGCGTATTCCGGCCGAGAATGAGCTGCCGGCCGACCTTGACCTGGTCAAAATTGGTCATTGCTGACTGATCTTGACCAAGTCAAGGATGACCGACAATAATTTTTTTACAGTTACAAAAATATTCGTAACGGCTTGAACTTGTTACAACATCCTGTTACTAAATAAATTCGTAACGGCTCGGGCATGTTACGAAAGTGCCACGTAGTAACGGATACAAGCTGTTACAAGGGTTGTAGCACCCCTTTTTCGTAACGGTCAAGAACCGTTACAACCCCGATTCGTAACGCTCAAATACCGTTTCGAATTCGAAAAAATGGTGTAGTGACATATGGTTTTCGGATCATTGTGTAAGGGGGAGTGGTTTCCATGTGAGATGGAGTATTGACTAAGAGGGAGTGATACATATCCCATAGTATTATTGTTGAAGTTGTGATACAATTGAACTTTGACATTGTGTAATAATACTATGACACTGTATAACAATGATCGAGAATTATGTTTTCTCATTGTTATAGCTACGGATCTTCAACAACGGTGATGCTAAACTTACAACCTTTGGGATCATTGGAGTACATGGAAATGACTAAGATTTCGAGGAACGTTGAAGATAAGACATGTGGAGTAGGGGCTACTAAAGTTTCATTATCTTTTTTGTATTCCATATGTATTGATAGTTTTGTCACTAAAATTGACAAAGGGGGAGATTGTTAGAGCATTGCTCGGTCGAACTCGCATGCGTTTCTATCTCAAGCATGTTTGTCAATGTTAGTGATCAAAACTATAAGTCTTGATTTCTAGTCTACTATAGCTAAGTCTCGGACTAGGATAGAAAGTGTAGTTGAGCTCAAGGACTTCATAGAGATTTATCATACAAGGAGAAGAACTACTCAAGGAACCGGTGGACTTCTCGACAAAAAGGTATGTGAAGACTTGAACTTATCTATCACTCAAAAGTCTATCTATTCTATTTCCTACTTCTTCAGACAAAAAGTCGTATGCTATATATAGACTTTGATTATACACAGTTGGTATTTCGAGCCGAGTATACCTCGCCTATCTATAACTCGAAATATGTGTTGGTAAGCTTTTCGCTTCGACCAAGTTTATCTTTACCTAGTGACGAAAGTCATGATATGTTTCAATCACTTTGAAAATTGCTTTGACGAAGAATGTTTCAATGATTGGAATGAGAGTTTAGATTACATAACCAATGTGGACATAAGCATTATTGTGGAAACACATTTATGTATAAGTCCTATTACTTGAACCAAAGTTTGCGAACTTTGTTGATCAAGAGAACCGGAAGAATGGCGTGAGCCAAGTCCGCGAACTGTCGAAGTTCTCAAACCCGAGAATTTCTGCTGGAGTTGACAAACTAGTGTGTGAAGCTAAGTCCGCGAACTCAGTCCGCGAACCCAGTCCGCGAACCGGCGAAGTTCTCATCCCAAGAATTTCTGCTGGAGTTTGTAAACTCTGCCCGGTAACTTAAGTCCGCGAACCAAGTCTGCGAACTTAAGAAGGTTATATATCTGAAGATGATTTCTGAACTTAAATTTAAAAAGACTAAGGAATGCAATTTGCAAACCGTGGCTATAAAAGTTCATGAACCGATTCGAGTGAATCAAATTATCTTTGCTTCAATTGTATCTTGTGTAGTTACATAAGAATTCTTTACAATTGAACAACTCTCTAACTAGTTCATTTGAATCATGTGAACTAGTTATGGTGAAGAAGAACATGGTTGATATGAAATGCTCATATGGCTAACCTTTTGGTTAACTATTATTGAACCAACAAGTGCATACGTTTGGGTACGGTTAACAAACCTAGAAGCGTGCATTTCAATTGTGTGTAACAAGCTAAGTTTTCGATCTAACGGTTGAGAAATATTAGCTTGAATCTAAATCAGGTTTTCATCTAACGGTGGATATTGATTGCTTTGTTACCAAGGTAACTTAATGGAAAACCCTGATTTGAAAGACTATATAAGGGGACATCTAGCATCAATGCAAAACTAATCCCCACACCTTACGTGTGATACTAGTTTGCGTGCTAGAGTCGGTTCTCCTTTAACCTTTGGTTTTCTTCTTCTAAAACCAGGTTAATGACTTAAAGACTTCATTGTGATTGTGAAGCCAGACCGATACTACTTTATCGTAGTTGTGTGACCCGATCTTGCATCTTCTATCGTAAGAGTATAATCATATTGATTGGGTTGAGATTGATATCTCTGATAGGAAAGATATAAAAAGTAATCACAAACATCTTCGTCTCATCGTTTGTGATTCCGTAACATCTTATTTCGCTACCATACGATTAAGATTGTTGTTAGGTGATTGATAACTCTAGGATGTTCTTCGGGAATATAAAACTGGATTATCAATTGGTTCCTGATCACCTTGATTACTATCAAAAGACGGAACAAAACCTTTTAGGGTTTATCTGTGGGAGACAGATTAATCCTTCGATAGACTTGTCTGTGTGAGACAGATTTGTTTGTAATCAAGTCTTCGACTTTGGGTCGTAGCAACTCTTAGTTATGGGTGAGATCATCTAAGGGAATCAAGTGCGCAGTATCCTGCTGGGATCAGAGGCGTAGTGAGTACAACTGTACCTTGGATCAGTGAGAGACTGATTGGGGTTCAACTACAGTCCAGTACGAAGTTAGCTTGGAGTAGGCTAGTGTCTGTAGAGGCTTAATACAGTGTGTGTTCAATCTGGACTAGGTCTCGGGGTTTTTCCGCATTTGCGGTTTCCTCGTTAACAAAATTTCTGGTGTCTGTGTTATTTCAGTTTCCGCATTATATTGTTTTATCTTTATAATTGAAATAATACAGGTTGTGCGTAAGATCATCAATTAGAGTAATCCAACTTTTGATTGTTTATTTTCATTGATTGATCCTCGGATATTGGTCTTTGGTACCATCCGAGTTATTCCTTGTATTTGATTAGAACTCGCAGTTCATGCTTGAGTAAATCAAATCAAGAGAGAGATATAAACTCATTGATATACTTTTAATTGATTGAGTCTTGTTGATTCTCTTAAAAGTATATTTGAGTTTGTCCATACAGATTGCTAAGTGACATATTGGGTGGTGTTGTTAGACCCCCGTTTTTTCATAAATGATAAAAAGAAATTGACTGAAGGATGAGAGACATACGTGGATTTTTTATTTCCTCTTTTTTACAACCTGAAATTGTAAATTTTCAATCTTGTCATTTGTGGATAGATTATCCCTGGATAGTGATGATGAGCCCACATCGAAAGAACCAAATTGATTTAAGTTTTTTATTTGAAAAACCTCATGAGATGCAGACTAGAGCGAATCTTTTACTACTAAAATAATAGATTCATTAGATGCAATATATGAATAAGGAGAGTCCAAAGATACAAAAGATTCAGAGATAAAAATGCTCAAACCCGGATTAGAAGGATCAATTGATTGAGATGAGTCACAAAAAGTAATACAAAAGGCTGGCTTTGGAAGATCACTGTGCTCAAAGATATCTTCTTCAGGTGTGAAGTATTGATCGATTGTGAATCAAATTACTTACCAAATGAATGAAGTCTTCATAATTAGGAGGACATAATAAAATATGATTAACCACATCTTGTAAGAGGCCCGAATTTTGAAGTCTAGATCTGAAATTTCACGGGAATGAGAGAATGGAGAGATATATTTTTCAGATGAATGATGTGACTCCAAAGAGAACAAATATTCAGAGATATAAATGCTAAAACCCGGCTTAGGAGAATCAACTGTTTGAGATGAGTCATAAAAGTAATACAAAAGACTATCTTTGGCAGATCACTGCGCAAAGATATTTTCTTCAGGCGTGAAGTATTGATCAACTGAATCCGCAATGTGAATCAAAATAGTTTCCAAATAAATGAAGTCTTCATGATTAAGAGGACATGATAAAATCTGATTAACCATATCTTGTAAGAGGCCCGAATCTTAAATTTTGAAGTCTAGATCTGAAATTTCCTGGGAAGTCTAGAGGCTGAGACGGAGGCGGAGAGTCCCAAATCCTCTTCCTTTTACCAAGAATTGAAATTGAAGTATCAATAAGTTCTTCATCCTTGTCCCCCTCATCCAAAGAGACAACCTGGATAAGATTGATAGATGAAGATAGAGATAGAAAGTTATGAACTTGGAAGGCTGAGTCAGGTGAGGGGTATTGCTGTGGAGATCCATAAGCCGCTCAGAAAATGTTTCCATGTCTATATGCTAATTTGTGAGTACCTTGAAGTCACATGCCCTGATTTGAGATTCCACTTCATAGAGACCGAGTCATGACTCACATCATAAATACTCTCAAGAGGAAGGTTATGATGATGGTGCAATACCTCCTCCCATTCCACAATTCCACCATATAACTTCATATTATTAGAGCATTAGAACATTTGTAGATGCTTTTGCAGACGAAAAAACTTCTCTCACAATTGTCAAGGGGAATATAAAGAGGTCTAATTTTAATTGTAAGTAAGATCTCAGATGCTACTGAGCTTCTAATAGGGGGTGCAGACTTGTCATATTTTTTGGTTTGGGCTAGTAACACTAAGCGAGATTTTGGCAACCAAGGGTGTGAAATTCACATTGGCTCCTACACTAGGTTTAACCCTCTATTTATAAGTCATGAGGTAAACCTTAGACAAATATTAATATGCCGCTCATATGGACGTCCTCTAACCATTTTCGGGCATTGTGCGGTACAATAGTAATGTTTTATATGTGGTTCTTTGAATGTAGTTCTTTACGTGTAGTTCATCCTCAATGATTATTACGTCTAAATCAATTTCCTCATTAAAACCTTGCCAGAAAAACTTAAATGGGAAAACCTTGATCTAAGAAAAAATTGTACAATATGAAGATACCACGAGATGAGTTTGCTGCAACTACAATATAATGGGGAGAACGTAACGTATAGGATGTTCCTAAGCATTTATAATAAATCCAACTCCAAGTTTGCATCAGTTGACATCCATTGGATTGTAATTTCTCTTATTAGTTGCAACCATCAACCCATCAAACGGAAATTCGACAACAAGAACTCGGTTTTGAAAGCATAAAACAAAGTTGGATTCACATATTTTTTCTCATTAAGACCTTGACAAGTAGCACAAAACCCTGACAAATGGAAAAATATACAACTATATAAGTCCAAATACACGACTTTCCTAAATCAGCGTACATAGTATCTGAAGAGAGGTACCAAGTACACCACCAACTTTTTTGTTACAAAACTCATAGATTGTTCTTTGCATGAAAATTCAATCAAAATTTAAAGCACACAATAAATTATCCTTGTAATCAAACAAGATTGTGATCAATCAAGAAATTATTTAGAAATATTTATTTAATATTTACATAACAACGACAAACCTTAACTAATTTTTATACAAGATTATGATCAACAAGGGATCTTTAAACATATTTATGCAAGACTTAGAAAAATTTGTGACGTAAGATTATAATCAACAAGGATTAATATATATCGCATTACTTGTTCTTACTTTAATTATAACAAACACAATTATATTAAAAGTAAAGAAAGACACAAAAAATTTGTTAATGAGGAAAATTGAAAACTAGAAAAACTACAGGACCTAGTCCAGTTATGTTTGAATACGCGTTGTATTAAGTCGCTCCAAACACTAGCCTACTATAAAATTTCGGTCTGAAATGTAGTTCAGACAAATAAACCATCAAAACAACTTTGTTGCAGTTGTTCCCTTACGTCTACTGATTCTCGCGAGAACCTATACATGTTTGATTCCCCTATAACTGATGTCCTTTACATCCCTAGTGAAAAAAGGGGGTCTAACAACCACACACAATTTTTCGCTTAGCAATCTGTATGGAATAACTCCAATATACTTTCAAGAGAACCAACTAGACAGTTAGACTCAATCTTAAGAAAGATATATCGAAGAGTTAATATCTCAATTTCTCGATTCAATCCTTACTCAAGCAAATAGAAATATGCGAGTCTAATTGAATACAAGAGAAATTACTTGGGTGGTACCAAAGACCAATATCCAAGGATCAATCAATTTCAATCAACAACCAAAGGTTGGATTTCACAATTGATCGATACAATGCACAACCTATGATATTTCTATTATATAACAAAATATAATGCGTAAAAGAAATAACACAGACACCAGAAGGTTTGTTAACGAGGAAAACGCAAATGTAGAAAAACCCCAACTTCGGTCTGGACTGTAGTTGAACCCCAGTTAATCGCACATTGATCCAAGGTACAGTTGCGCTCCTTACGTCTCTGATTCCAGCAGGATACTACGCACTTGATTCCCTTAGATGATCTCACCCACAACTAAGAGTTTCTACGACCCAAAGTCGAAGACTTTAATAAACAAATATGTATCACACAGAAAAGTCAATGATAATAGATAAATCTGTCTCCCACAGAAATACCTACGAGTTTTGTTCCGTCTTTTGATAAATCAAGGTGAACGAGAACCAATCGATATCCCGGACTTATATTCCCGAAGAACAGCCTAGAATTATCGATCACCTCACAATAATCTTAATCAACTAGTGAAACAAGATATTGCGGAATCACAAACGATGAGACGAAGATGTTTGTGACTTATTTTGTATCTTGCCTATCGGAGATATCAATCTCAAGCCAATATTACGATTGTACTCGTACGACAGATACAACAAGATCAGATCACACAACTACAAAAAAAGTAGTTCGGTCTGGCTTCACAATCCCAATGAAGTCTTTCAGTCGTTAACCTACAGGGTCTCGAGAAGAAACCTAAGGTTAAAGGAGAATCGACTCTAGCAAAACCAACTAGTATCACACAGGAGGTGTGGGGATTAGTTTTCCCAGTTGCTAGAGTTCTCCTTTATATAGTTTTCAAATCAGGGTTTGCAATCAATATGTTAGCTTAGTAACAAAGCATTCAATATCCACCGTTAGATGAAAACCTGATTAGATTCAAGTTAATATCTTTCAACCGTTAGATCGAATCTTAGCTTGTTATACACAAATGAAATGTATTTCATTTAGGTTTGAGTAACCGTACCTAAACGTGTACACTTAGTTGGTTCACAACAGTTAACCAAATGGTTAGCCATATGAGCACTTTCATACCAACCTTATTCTTCTTTACCACAACTAGCTCAAATGACTCAAATCAACTAGTTAAAGAGTTGTTCAATTGCTTAGATCTTTTGGAAGACACAATTGAAACAAAATCGGTTTGATTCACTTGAATTGATTCATGAACATTATAGCCACGGTTTGCAAAGATTGCATTCCTTATAATTTAAATGTTTAAGTTCATGAACTGACCGATTTGATAAAGTAACCAGCTTAAGTATGCGTACGGGTATGCGTACCTAAGCAACCGGATTTGAGTTGGTTTTGGTTTCCAACCTCAGCAGAAATTCTTGGGTAGAAAACTTCTGCCAGTATGCGTACAGGTACGCATACTTAAGGTAACTGGTTTAGAGTTCGTCAATTCCCAAACTCAGCAGATATTCACGGACGTGAACTTCCGCCAGTATGCGTACTTAACCTCTCTCCTTCACCAATTTCTCACACCTACATATGCATACACATGGTTCCCGGTTCATGGACTTATACATTAATGTGAGAACACACTATATATGCTTATATCCAAAGAGGGTTACATAATCTCAACTCTACACTTCAATCATTGAAACATTCTTAGAAGATGTTATATAGTTGTTATTCACAAACTATTTTTCATCAAAGCGATTTTCAAGATATTGAAATTTCAACATGACTTTCGTCACGAGTAAAGATGAACTTGGCTAAAACGAAAGCTTACCAACACATATTTCGAGAAATAGATAGGCGAGTTAACCTCGGCTCGAAATAGCAAATGTGTATAGTTGAAATCTATATATTTATACGACTTTTGTCTCAATAGTAGGAGATAGAGTGGATAGACTTTTGAGTGATAGATAAGTTCAAGTCTCCACATACCTTTTAGTCGATGAAGCTCCACTGGTTCCTTGAGTATTTCTTCGTGTTCATATGATGATTGCCGTGGAGTTTGGATCTCAACTACACTTAACTATCCTAGTCCGAGACTTTAGCTATAAGTAGACTAGAAATCAAGACATATAGTTTTGACAACTAAATTTGACAAACAAGCTTGAGATAGCAACACTTGCGAGTTCGACTGAGCAATGCTCTAACACCTAGGAGTCGGTCAACAGTCTGTTGTGAAGACTAGAGGTACCCTTCCTCCAACAGGACGCCTAGTAATTTTCTTTCTGATTCAAGATTAGGGATGTAAAAATCGATTTCCTGAATTAAGACGAATCAAAATCTCAAGATAGGGTTTATTTTCTTTAAAACTTATAGAGATAGTTAATCAAGCTATCTCATAAGAAATCAATCTAAGATGAATATTTATATGAGCTCTTGTGATATCTTCAAATCAGGAAAGATAGACCTTTAAGCAATTATGGCTGATAACGAATAATTCTTGGATAAAATTATAACATAAGAGAATCACTTTTAAAATATACAATAATATTATATCAAATCTTAGATACAAATTATAAGGTAATCTTGATCAAGTATGGATTGTAGTGAATTGTATTATACTCTGATGCACCCTAGACATCAATCTTTTGTAGTAGATACATGAGTTATATACAATATAATATATTTTTTGAAGGTAATGATGATTTTTGGACATGGACATGACGCCGAGACTCATACCTTTGACTGTTTTGAAGATAAATAGGTTGATTTCACTTTGGTTTACTTCAAAATCATATAATGCTCTAACGGACTTTAGTCACAAATAAATTGTTTCCATAGTCATAGCTTTCTAGCAATAAAGTACCCTACTAAATATAATTGTTATAAGAATAGACACCTTTTAAGCTTGCGAAAAGTTTGTCTTGCAGTACAAAGAAGAACGGTGCATACATATATTTTTCAATAAGAACCGTCACCATGAAACTCAACAGATTTATCTAATGGTTCTTGAATTAATCAAGCAAGTTGTGAAACATGAACAACCAAAAACCTTTATAATTTACAAACTAACAAACATGGTTCGCGAACTAATATTTATGGATTCAACAATTCACATCTTGGAATACATGATTCACGAACTGGTACAATTTGAGATCAAAGGTGAAACTTCTAATATTGTACATTTGCAGAATTGGATAATCTAGTTGGGGAACTTTAGTGCATACGGTGTTCAGTAACATCTAAGAATTTCACTATTTGTAAACTCAATTTGCAACTTAAAATTTTAGGTACTTATTGTGCAAAACGAGTTATTCTCAACCTCATATACGATAAGTACTTTGAACATCCATTGCTTGAGTTCGAGTATCATGATTAATCAAGTATGTACAAGCTTGAAGTCGAAACTTCTTATTTATAACTCATTATACTAAAGTCAGACGACATTGTCTCGAGTAATAGATATGTAGAAAATAATGAGCTAAATAGGATAGTCAGTCTTCACATACCTTTGTTAATGAAGATCCTGTTGATGTCTTTGTTGTCTTCAGTTTTCAATCCCTAAGGGTATGCGGTGATCTCTGAAACTCAACTACCTAAATCTAATTCTAGTTCAATAATTTCTTTAGTAAAATTAAATCAAGAAATAGCTTATATAATCCAACATTCACAAGAATCTTGACATACCAACATTTATAAGTTCAATCGAGAAACGCTCTAACAAACTTGATAAGCTTAAAGCTAAGTTATTTTACAAAGGGCTTTATCGAGTTTTTGGAATGGATTATGCTGAGACCTTAGTTTAGCCAGGTTGCTAAGACAAAAACAATTAAAATGATTTTATCTATGTATGTTGACTGTGATTGGAAGATTTCTCAGCTTGACATTGAAATATGACTATCTTCATGGACATTTAAATGACGTGGTTTATATGGCACAATCTTCTGGTTTTCAAGATTCTGCCCATCCTTCATATGTATATTAATTGTACATGTTCATCTGTAGATTAAAGAAAGCTACAATAGCATGGTATTCAACAATGGTATATATGTTATTATCTTTTGGTTTTGTAACTTCTTTAGCTGATACATCCTTTTTTATTCATAAGATTGATAAGAGGCTTACTATCATGTTGTTGTATGTAGATGACATTTTCCTACCAAGGATCTTGGGTATTTGCACTATTTTCTTGGTATGAAGTCAAGAGTTCAACTACTGGTCTTTTTCTTTCTCAGATAAAGTTCACTCTTGATTTACTTAAAAAACTGATATGGTTGGTGCAAAGCCTCGTGCTTTTCTTGTTGTTGGTCATACTCCATTCACTCTTGATAGTTTTCTTCTTGACAATCCAATTGAGTTAGGATCTCTTGTTAGGGTTTTTTATAATTTAACATGGACTGTACCCGCGATCTCATTTTTTGTTAGTCAGGCATGGAAGCATATGACCATTTATCTCATAACAACTAAAAGGATTCTGAGATACCTTAAGGACAAGATTCACCATGGTTTGTGCTTCACCAATGGTCCTTTAGTTTTATATGGTTTCTCAAATGCTGATTGGGATGTTGATGTCAGTGATATCAAGTTTACTGGTGGTTTCCGCTTCTTTATTGGTTATAATCTGAATTCTCGGCCTGTCAAGAAATATGTTATTTTTTCTAGATCATCCACTGAATCTGAGTATTAAGCTTTAACAATTGTTGTAGCTAAAACAGTTTGGATTTTTTTTTATTATTTATTATCATCCTATTTGAGTTATAACAGCATTGGTTCTATTGGTCTGGATTTTAATCCACTAATATACAGTAGAATAAAGAGCTTGCCAATTAATTTTCACTATGAATCTTGTTAAGCAGAAATCATTGGATGTGGTCTACGATTGTAATAATGATCAAATTGTAAATGTTTTTACCCTGGGTTTTATGTACGGGGATTCAATTTTTCTAAATTCCAAGTTCAAAGTCTCTGATTCAGATTTACTTGCTTTTGGGGTATTGACAAAAAAATATTGTGTGAAGCTCATCTATATATAAATATTGTGTCTTCCCTGTAATGTTAAGACAAAATAACTTAATTTTTTTCAATGTTACTACTCTTTGGCACTTCTTAGCCAACTCCAACTTGAAGTACTCAAGCTAATAAGCTCCAATATGGGAGAGTGAATTTGTCCTATGAATACGAGGCTTATGCAAAAGAAAATAACTGGTCACTAACTATACCTACTCCAAATAAGAATCTCGATTACTTTCAAACCAGGTCCCATAATGAGTCCTAAGACTGATAATTCCATTATAACTGGTTACCAAACATATGGCCATATCGGTTAGATAGTCCTAATACTTTGCAAATTGTCATATACGATTAAATGAGTTTGCAGTGTAGTTGCAAATTTTATTGAAGGATCACCTCCCCATGGAAGATAATTTGGATTTAAATTCTGGTAATATCTTATTTTTTGATATTGTGGCTCCATTTTATTATAGAACTCAGACGAAGATACATTTAGATATGATTTTTTGGTTTACAATTCTATCAAAAAACCATGATTTATAAGGGTTGATACCAGTCCTATTAAGGGGATATCATTCCATATAAGACAAAATGATTTGAAACGTTCCCGACCGTTGGATCGACCAAATGGTATCCCCCTTAGTAAGACTGGTATCACCCCTTGTAAATCATGCAAAAAACCTCTTGATCCAAGTTGGGGGCACAAACCTGAGTTCAAAGATCAAATCCAACAGTGGCACCCTACCAAGTGCAAAAATCTGGTAAAAAAGATTTGGTACATTCTTCCATTTTCGATTAGTTGGGCATTTGGAACGAAAGAAACATGAGAGTGATGGCAAAGAAAAGAGGCCAGAATAAGGACATGATGATTATTGAAATAAAAAGACTAATATTTCAGTGGGGAAGCTTCATTTTTGGTCCAAAAATATTTGTTTTAATGATTTGATACACAATTGGAATGCCGCTCTTTATAATGGCTAAATCTCAATTTGACATCAAGAACCAAGTTATGATCTTGTAATTTTACTGCTTTGCGGTTTCTCTTTCTTCTTTTAATAAAATTTTAACCCGGCTTTCAAAAAAAATCATGCAAAAAACGAGCACATTCCAGGGTACCAAAACTTTGTACACATCTATTTGGGGCCTGGGCCTATTATTGGACCTTATATCACACACTATTACATTCAACTAGTTTGTAAAACGTTAAAACGGTTAAAAACAAGTTGAATCGTTATGAACCGATTAAAACAAAGTATCACACTCGGAAAAAGATCTGTAAACACAAAAAATGAAGGAGCAGAAGAGCAAAAACGATTGGTACCAATGGATGAATTTACTGATATCAGAACCATATTATGTTTATCACTTCATTATATTCTTTTCGTACTTGATTGTCCGTACATCTGCAATTCAAATCTTCTCATCTGATTTCTCCTACCTTCTTCTCCGTAGGGTATGAAAACTCAATCTCTAAATCTCAGATTTGATTGTATTGAAAAATCTAAGATATGGGTTTTGGTTTTGATTGATTGTCTGATGTGGGTTTTGATTTGTTTCATTTTTTGCAGGAAATTCAAGCAGTTTTGGCTTTGTTAATGTTGGTTACAGTCAAGGTATGTTGACTTCATAGAATTTCAGATTTGTGGGTTTGTAGAATGGTTTATTGAATCTTACATTGTTTATTGGTTTTGTAGTTGGTGAAAGAGGAAACTTGGGAGGGATTTCTTTCTGATGTTTTGTTTTTCTCAAAGGTATGCGTTTTGATTGATAATCCAGTGATTTCTGGTCTAGTTTTTAAGGTTAAATTCATTCAATTTCATTGTTTTCATTTGGTTTGCAGGGGTTTCTAATTGTAGTTTCTATGCTCATTGATATACAATTGGCTCTCTGCTACATAGTTGTGTTCTTCGGTACGTATTCTTATTGGCATTTGTTGCATTAC
Organism: Papaver somniferum; assembly: GCF_003573695.1. NCBI lineage: Eukaryota > Viridiplantae > Streptophyta > Magnoliopsida > Ranunculales > Papaveraceae > Papaver > Papaver somniferum. Next base: position 1,904,064 of record NW_020641039.1, read on the forward strand.
ATCGCAATCAATTACACAGTTGTATGGTTGTATTTAAGTAATGCTGGTATCAAATTTGCTAGGGAACTAGCTGCTTGTAGCTAGTTGCTAGCGATCTGATGTGGATGGTGATGTGCCCACCATCCATATGCTCTAAGTCCTCGGTATGGACAACTCGTTCTGAATGCCAGGTCCGAGAGTCCAGGATTCGCGGTGTCAAAAGGGCCGAGTGACTAGTTAGCAAGTGACTAGTTTTCTATCATTTTCATACTTGTAGACACTGAATCCCATTTTCACTCCTATCATTTGTTGTTGCTGTCATCGTTTCTCCACTGCTTTTCATCGTTCCATTCTAAACTTTGCTTAACTGTATTTTCATATTGCAGTGGTGTTCACTTTAACTCAGCAACCACCCTACTCTGAACTAGGTACAAACTGAACTTAAGTATTTTCTATTTATCATTCATGTTAAATTTTCTTCAGTCTAATGTCGTCTCCTAACACTCCTTTTGTATTAGCAAGTTTTTAGTGCTTTGTTGTCTTTGACTAAATTAGTGACAACTAACACCTTAATATCAAGAATTAACCGTTAATAAATTTCAGCATTGATACGAAGATACCTTTATAGGTCCGATTATACATTCTGGTTAGTTGAATAACAGAGCTGTTAGTTCTCCTGGCCTGTAAGATATTCATTTCGAGAACAACATTTTCTTTTTCCATCTTAAAATAGAAAGTCCACTTACATTGCCACATTATAGCATATCATTGCCATGAATCAATTTTGAATTTCTAAGCTTTTTCTTGTACTCTAGAAATAGCCACTAATATAAATTCTACAGTGCCGACTTATCTATTTTATCGCACCTCATTTTAGATCATTTCCCCTACACGATATTTTACTTGAGACTAGGATTTCCCTTTGTGGTCATTGGTGAAAGGATTAAGGAGTACGTGAAGATATGTTTCCGTCCTTTTGGATATAGAGAAGGTTATTTAAAGAGATATTTTGAATCCGTATCTACATATCCCTGCAAGGTCTTCATGTCTATTAGCTTGTTGTTATATACATCTTGATGGTTACTTCAGAAAGTGATGCATATGATAAGATAATTCAATTTCACGGTCTGATTGACTTTTCTAGGTCATGCAACTAGGTTAACGCCATTGCAGTTGGAAGTCATATTGACTGAAGGAAGCGCGTCAAGATTCTGGTTGGTTAGTTCTGAAACTTTCTTATCGAGATGTCTTATGAATTTTGTAGTAAGATTCATTGTCAGAGAATTTGATTTCAGAATCTTCAAAGTGTGATTTCCCAAAAATAACTGTGTGTTTGGCAGGTTGAATTTCGAGCTTTGAATTCGTCCAATTGTATACGAACAAGTCGTTTTGTTTCTGATCTCTCAATTACGTAAGATCTACCACTCTATTTCAATATAACCTCCTCTCAATTCACTTAGTTTCTAGTATAACACACTTTCTTTCGCTGTCATGTTTTCTGCTTTAAATTGTACTTCTGTTGTCTGAGCAGATACTCAACTAAGAATTTATCTTTCGGCATAGTGGATCTGGGGCTATTTCCCAATGCTGCTGAAAAATATGGAATATCAATGGGGGGTAATGATTGATGCGACTTGTTATTGTGCCCTGTCTGTTCATTGTTGTAAATTATTATCTGATTCTATGTAAACCCTTCTTATAGCAAGCATTGGCCAACTGCCTGCATATATATTGTTTGATAACGGAGTGGAGGTAAAACGTTTTCCTGAGGTAGATTTTGAAGTAAGAACTTTCCAAAAACGACTCAGTAAGGTACTTTACATGAATCTCCTTTCTATATAGCTCATGCAACAAATTGTTTAAAGTTACTACTGTTTCACTCAATTTTAGGTTTTGATGTCGTATACCACTAGCTTATTGTTAAGTATATGACTAAAGTAAGGAGATGAATTTTAGAAAGTTTATCAGGCTACACTAGCATAGATCACTCTGGATTTTGGTGATATCAGTTACTTTTTTGAAGTGATGTTCTTGTCTGTTCTTGTACAAATCTGATACATGTACTCGTGGTTTATCTGATAGAATCTAATCTGAGGATGCAACCGATGTAGTTGGAAACTTGGGATGATATCTGGTTGACTAATTTTTGGTTATTTTTTCTGATTGCAGAAATTCCTGTGCCGTCATTTTGAGCTTGATCGGCATCTTATCGAATATGTACACGTTAAATAGCTATATGACTATCATTTACAGAGGGAGAGACTGATAAAGAGGGAGAACTCAGTGAACTGCTGCAGGAACAGGAATTTTACGAACTTATTTTGAAATTGGTCCCCAAGTATTGTCTTGCGAGAATGGTGAAATCACAGCAAGCCATTATTTGGCAGCTGGATGAACTGTGAAATTGTCATTCATGTTCTTATAGAGAAGTTATTGAGGCATGATTTTTGTTTGAGTTTGTATCTTAAACTAGATAGTCTATTAGATTGCATCAACATCACCACTGAATCGATGATTGATTCATATTTGTGTACACTGTTTCCTGGCAAATGTTCTGCCCAAGTCTTACAACCTCCAGGGATCATGTCAAGTAAAGTGGATAGGATATAAGAATTAAATTTCAAACAACCTGTAGTCTTTTGTAGAGATCATGCCAAGTAAAGGGGAATAAAAGACTAAAGAATTGAGAACTGTTTTAGCTAACAGGTACTAATTGAAAAGCTCAACATGAGTGAACTTTACAACTGCAAATCGAACCAACAAAAACATAGCACATCTACCCAGTAACCCAGGGCTGTTAAAAACTGCATTGCTAGTTGCAACACTGCTCAATGCAAGATTATTGGCATAATCTACTTCTGCTTTTACTGATTTACTAAAAAGGTTATCAATTTTTTCCAAGCAATTTAAAAATCACTTCTCAAACCTCCTCTACAACCAGAATCGAGAAGAAAGAGGAAGTGTATTCATCAGAACAGTGTTTGTGTCAAGTTGTCAGTGATAAACACTGCCATGGTTCAAACTCAGATAACAGAAGGGACATAAAAGAAAGCAATTAGTTCATCAACTTCAATTCTATAAAACCCTTGAAATCTTGGAGTTTCAAATTGAACAGCACTATTCAGAAATGTATAATCACTGGAGAAAAATAACAAGAATAGAAGTTCTACAAAAGGGTAAGAGGAAGAAAGACACAAAAAACAGCCCAAGACGATATATAATAAGCTACCAATGAAAATTTAGAACGTGAATTACTGGGGCTGTACTGTTGTCACCTGCTGCCATTCTCCGTCCACTGCTTCTTTCCACAGGGTAACATTGTTGTTACCATCAGCCACAGCCAAAATATTACCAGTAAGAGACCACGAAACCCTCCATACAGGAGTATTAAAATCCTGCAACACTGTACCTTCCCACTGGTCTCCTTCCTTTGCAACAGTCCATATAATAACAGTTCCATCCTGTGAACAACTTGCAATAGTTGATTTTGGAAGTCCTAGATTTGGTGCCCAAGACACATCCCTCACCCAATCCCTGTGCATCTGAAGAGCCGGGAAGCAATCCATCTTCCATGTTCCGTTGTAAAGTTTCCAGACCTTCACAGTATTATCACAACCACCAGAAACAAGCTTTTGAACAGGATCAAGAGCAGCAGATCCCACTAGAGCTCCAGGAGCTGTCGCTGGAGCCCAAGAAACTGAAGTTACGCCCACAGGGTGTGCTTGATCAATCTTAGTCGTCTCCCAACCACCATCATTCCGAGCAGAAAAAACCGAGATATTTCCATCCGAAGACCCACAAGCCAAACAAAGACCAAGTTCATGAGGAGCCCAAGCGATAGAATTCACAGAAGATTTATGGTCACTAAAAACATGAGCTTGACTCCATTCATTCTGGTTACCTTCTTTCCAAATAATCACTTTTCCATCATAAGAACAAGATGCTAAAAGAGAACCGAATTTAGGATGTGCCCACGCAACCTGCCATACAGGACCTTGGTGACCAGTCAAAGTAGCAAGAGGCTGCGAAGCATTATTACTGACACCAATTATCTTAATGGTAGTATCGGACGATGCAGTAGCTATGCGCTTCCCATAGTAATCCATAACCACATCGTGAACAGTGTCTTGATGTCCTGATTCAATTTTCTGAGACGGCATTTTCCTTTTCACCTATATATATATATCTAGAAACAAATCACAAAAACTCAGTTCTTTCTTTCCTGAACACACATACACACACAACACAAAACACCTTAAACAACAAAATATCAAAAAATTGTAGCTTAATCTAGATAACAACAAATGGTTTCGCTATTTCACCTACATAATTCTGTCCAGACACTCAATTTTATCCCTTCACAAATCAGTTCTAGCTCAAATCTGAAACCTAATCCAGAAATTCAAAATTACAATCCGAAAATAGGCTAACATTCAATCTTAAGCTTCAAAACTGAACTTCCCCAATTCAGATTTACTGAAGAAACTATGTCTATTCATGACTTAATAACTAGAAAGGTTGATTTCAGAGACCTAAAAGCTAGATCAAAACATACCCAGAAATCCCCTAATTATAACAGATTTAAACAGAAATCCTAGTTTTTTTAACACATATATTCTATCACACATACATAATTACAGAGAAATATCACATGGAAAGGAAACCCTAAACTAGATCAAAACAGACACAAAAAATGCCCTAATTTTCAGAGTCTAAGATCCAAGATCTGATTCACATACGTAATGAGCTGAACAATAGATCAAGATGGAAAAATTGAAATTCGAAATTTCTTACCTGGATTTGAAATTTCACTAGAAATCTTATACGAAACTCCAGAGACCAAATTCGAAGAAGAAGAAGAAGAAGGAACTTAAAAAAGAGTAATACCGATCAGAGACAGAGAAAAGAGAGAGTTGCGGTTTTATTATACTTTTACTTTTTTAATTGCTGCTAAAATACCTTTGGGCTTGTTTGACTATTATAAAGCCCATAAGAATTTGTAGAGTACCAAGGAGAAAGAAAGCTACCGTGAAACGAAAACCAGTCGACGGTTGAAATTGAAACCGGTGATGAGGTTACAAGTCAATGGTTCGATATCAATGGTTGAAAATGGAACCGGTTACGAGGTTACATGTCACGCGTTTCATAATCAACGGTTGGAATGGGTTAGATGTTACAGGATGCACTAATTTTTGGGAAAGGTTCCGTGCATAAGCGAACAATACGAAAATCAAATAGTTTTTGATTAATTTCTTCTTGATCACATAAAAAATTTGTAAGATGATAGGCACATTTTTATGTCTTATATAATCTCAATTGTATATATTATTAGTGCTCGATTTTATATTTATTATGGCTTTTTATGTCCCTGTAGTTATTTTTGGAGAAATAAGCTTTTGCGGCGAATTGGCTAAAAAAGTGGTTTTTGCGCTCGTGGGAGAAAATTACTATACGGACTCTCACTTTGGATAAGGGGTAACCTAATTACTAAGGGGTGACCCATTTCCAAGCATCTGCTAAAGGGAGACCGGGACTGGCTAGGGGGCATCCTTCTTCACATTTCAAATTAACGTTTTGGCGGGAAAAGAAATGTTTCACGAACAGTTTTTAGGATTCGATTGTTGGACGATTTCTAAAGAGACTCAATCGCCAAACTCGACTGGGATGGATTCTAATAGACTAAACAGGCCTGTTACAAGTGATTTAACCCAACCAATTGGGCTGTATAAGTCGGAGGAAGCGATCAAAGTCCAAACAAGACACATACTCTCTGTTTAACTTTCAAAGCTATTTTTAAGAGATTCTGGGAGAGTTTTACGCTGAAGTAAACTATACTTGGTCCTGTTCAAGTCTTGATAAGAGTTTGGTGGCAATTTTATATCTAAAAAACGCGTACAGGGAGTGACAGGAGAGATTTTCTCAACTGCACGCAGAGAAGAAGAAAAAAGAATAGTCGCCGATAGAAGTAAGAGTTTGGTGGCAATTTTATATCTAAAAAACGCGTACAGGGATTGACAGGAGAGATTTTCTCAACTGCACGCAGAGAAGAAGAAAAAAAGAATAGTCGCCGATAGAAGAGATTTTCTCGGGATTTTTGGAGCTGGTTGGGTATATAAAAAGGATGGTGCGAAGTGAGAGAAGATTATCAAGAGTTTGGGGTCGAGCCAGAGCCAGGGGGAGCGAAGAAGAAGGAGTAGCAGCAATGTTCACATGCTGCTGCTGTTGCCATTAAAGAGCTTCAAGAACACGAAGAACAGACTCTCCAGGACAGTCTTATTTTCAGCAGCGTCAGCAGTAGAGAAGCGTCGTTCTTCAACAGTTCCAGCGCAGTGGATAAGTGTCGCAGTTTAGCTGCAGTTTTGTGGTATCGTTTCTTTTTGGACGTGTTTTGTGAGTCTCAGAACCACTGTTTTATAACTTTTGACTCTTTTAATCATACTTTGAGCATCAAATATATATTTTGAAAACATGATTATTATGATTAACTAAACCCCAACACTGGGATGATGGAGGAAGCCGTTCTTTACGCATATGATAATTATATTAATTCTTTTTTTGAATACTTGCACTTTTTATTAATCGATTTATGATTTTTCTTTATTGGTTGTGATATCGTATGATGATGTATGCTTGGTCGTAGTGCTTTTGATGCGTCATGCTAGTGATATACAATAAATATTCTAAAAATCTACCTTGGAAAGAATGAGAGTCCTTATGATTTGAGCTATAATTGTTTCGAATAAATATATGAATTGTGTGAATGATTAATGGTGGAATCCTGAGTCCTAATGTCTCTTGATCCTGTGACAAACGTTTGTATATATTTTTATGTTTTTAAATCTTTACAAGTCCGAGCAACGAACTCTTATTTACCGCATTAAAATTACTACAACAAAATGGCGCGCCGACGCGGACTTGTATATAGATTTATTTTTATTTTTAAGGTTTATTTTTTTTAATTATTTGTTCCCTTTTACTTTGTTTTTTTTCTTTGATTTACAGGTTCGAAGTGGAGCACTAAGGACTTGGAGAGGAAAAAGCTTAAAACGAAAAGCGAAAAGAGAAGAAAAAAGGACAATTTTAGGATTTAATTTTTAATTTTTAATTTTTTTTAGAGTGTGTGAGGAAAACTGTAATTTTTTTTATTTATTTTGGACTTTGGACTTTAAACAATTTGAATTTATTTCTTTTTTTTTAACCCTACGGAAGGGTATTATTAAACAAATTTTTTTTTATATAAACTGTGTGCAGGGAAGGACGACGATTACTATATCGTCTCGGCCCCTCGGGTTCGTACATGACATAGGAGTCGTGGCCCGAGTCGACTTCAACGGTTCATCCCCCGTCTGGTACGGGAGGTAAGTCCATCGAAACACTCGCGAATCTCCTGTCAGCGGGTTTACTGTATTCCTTAAGGTGATTCATTGATTGAGGACGAATTTGGACTGTTTTTAATTTCCTAGTAAAGGGCAAGGCCTGGCCAATACAAGATAAGGGTTTGGATTTTATCACCGCTCCCTTCTTGCCCGCCTTAGGAAAACGAAACCTAACGCGAACCCAAGCTTAAAATTTGGAATAGAACGAGACCGATAGGGTAACGAGCTTAATAGGAAACTCGTTCGAAAAATATTGGTTGCTCTTTAGGCACACTCCAAAGTTCATGATGGTTTCTGTGAGTTGAATGCGTGACTGCGCCGCCTTGTGATAGCGGTGAGGCCTTGGGTATCAAAGCTCCACTGAGCTTCCCTCGCCTCAATTCAACTTACTTTGACTCGGATTGATTCCAGAGGGGTTTGCTTAAATTGTAACGAATTCCCTTTCGAAAGATGTCTAGAAACAATCTAAGTGGAGCCATCATGCTTTTTTTTTTGCTAGATTTTATAGGTTTGATTTGGTCGAGTCAGCCTTGTTTGTGATTGTGTAGAATTCCCTTGCAATTAAGAATGTCGAGCTGGTATGATAGAATCCAATACAATGAATATCGACCTGAACTTGAATATGGACATCATCAGTTTTATTACCATGGTGGGAATAGTGGTTGGGAACGCCAAACTTTTCAAGGTTATGGTTCATACCATGGTGATCCCAATCACTATCCTCACAACCATCAGTCATACGAGAAAAATTCTGCTAATTCCTCTTTACTTGATTCGACACGTAAGTTAGCTGAGACAACACGTAAGTTCGCTGAAATTAATAACTTAGTTATGGACGAAAATAATGCAATGAGTGAACTTTCTTTATCTGATTTCCTAGATTACGTCAGGAATTCATGTGAGTCGTCCCAAAAGCTTTTGTTAGAGACCCAGAATAGAACTTCTCTAAAAGATCTAAATTTCCAAAATAGTGTTTCCAATTTTACCCTTGATGTAAATAGTGAATATTTGCCTAATCTAGAGGACGAGGTTAGAATAAAAGACACTACTTATTTAGATAAGGTTCAATCATCTTCGTACTATGATGATGAGGATAGCAGTAATGAAGAATCTGAAATATGTAGGCATAGTGATCAGGAGTCTAGTAATCCAATTGAGCTTATAGTGATTATATTATTTCTATTTCAAATCCAAATAATTTTTATAATTATTCACCTATTCAAAAGGACAAGGATTTGATTAGGGATACCACCGTTTTAGACGATGTAGTTTTTCCTTTTGATTATGAAGCCGATAGTGGTTTAGAGGAACGGGTTCATTTCGAAAATACTGTTTTAGAGTCTAGCGACTTAGAAACAATAGTCTTGGAAGAAGAAGATAGACCCGTAGAGATGAGTAAAGATGCACTACCTGATAATAACTTAGAAGAATCTCTTGAATATTTTAAGGACTCTGAAGATACTGAAATTCAAGAAATAATTAGAGGTCTATCTAGAGACACTGAAAACTCTAAGTTTGGGGGTGATTATCACTTTCCTAGTGCCTTACCTTTAACTCTCAGAAAGTCCACACACTTAGGACTTGATATCTCTGCCTCGACCATTTTGCAAGATTACCTTCATACTCGTTTTCCCGAACCTAATGATGTCCTGAAAAAAGTTGAGTCGTTAGAAACCCATCCTCTGGTTGATGTGGTTTGCCCAGGCTATGATACCCAGATTGACTTTGTTTTCCCACCAAATAGTTTTCTTCCAATTGTGGGAACGTATAGATTTCAAATGTGTCACTTATTAAGTTCTGAGACTAAGCCTAAGTACTTTAGGAAATTAGAATCGACACATTTGCTTCAGAATGACCACTACTCTGACTGTGGTCAACTATGTAAGTCATACCTAATTGACTTAGAGGATCCTAAATTATTTAGGTTATTTTGTGATTCCAGGTTCTTATCTGAGTTTTTCCAGACTCTAGGACCTAATAATTTGGATCCTACCTATGAGGAAATGCATTCGAGGAAAATAGTCTATTTAGACCCCTTCATAGAACCTGAACCTGAACCGCAATTAGCGATAGTTATCAAGAAACTAGGTAAGGGAATGCTAGTCTTGTACATTTTCTTGGTTCACTGCAGTTTCCTTTTGTCAGCTCTTTTTGGTTTTAAAGACCCACAGTTATTCCGGCTACTTTTATACGGTTCGAGTTGACTAAACCTTTTCTATGTCTGGTTGAAGACTTTAAACTTAGCACTTCTTGGGAGGTAACCCAATCTCATGCAACACGGTAATATCTTTCCTTATCTCTTTTTCTTCAAATGGTAACAGTTTCTCCTTGTTCATGCTTTTAATTTCATCTTTAGAACATTGAGGACAATGTTAGATTTAAGTTTGGGGGTATGGGAGAAACTTTTTAGTTGCATAATAAATAAACTCCAGAGCCTAGAAATTTATGCTTATTTAAGATGGCACTAACCAATCTAAGTGGATGGAAGCATTTTGATTGTAGGAGTTGAGGAACCAATCTGATTAGATGGCAACATCTAGAAGAGTATATTCATAAAAGCACAGAGCTCAGGTGTTAGAAATAACATGATAGTTTCACCATATCTCGTTGAGTCCTTTTCACTTCTATTTTTATTTTATTTTGTTTTTAAACTATGTTTCTCTAAGTGATAGGTGGGGCCCACGATTCAAGTTGTTACCAATACTAGGGTGAATTAGAGTGATTGAGATACCAAAAAAAAAACAGAAAAACAGTTGAAAAAAAAAAGTTGAGAAAAAAAAAAAAAAAAGAAAAAAAATTGAGACCAGACCATTTGACCAAAAGGAATAAATTCAATAAAGTCGACCACTGGTACCCTTGTATATGCCAGTTGTGTTATTAGTCAGACTAATATCTCAATCCATTAGGATAGGTTCATTTTGGCGGAGGCCTTCAGACAGATATGGGAAACGCCGTTCACTTAGTAAACATCAAAACCATATATGTTTTTCTATATCCATCTTCTTGATCTATCCATGTGATTAGTTTTGACTCCAGATATTGATGTCCATAGTGCGACTATCTGAGTAGAGCTCTGTCACTTTATATGAATTTTAGTATGCTTGAGTGCAAACTCGTGTACATCAATTGGAATTTCGCATCATGGTACTTCCTCTTGTAGTCAATAAGTATGCCAACCAAGGAGATTCTTTAGTGCCTTCCAAGGTTCGTTGTAGATAGCTAGGGTCTGGAGTATTAAGGTTTTGTGGGTATATCTCTTGTAAACCCTCCCGAGACTATAACTCGGTTACTAGGGCCACCTGGGGGTTTAAAGGCTTGTTGCATACGCTAAATGCAATCGACGATGCCTGCGACAGTGAGTTAGGATTTTATTTTCTATTTGATTTTCTCGAGGACTAGCAAATAATAAGTTTGGGGGTATTTGATAGGCACATTTTTGTGTCTTATATAATCTCAATTGTATATATTATTAGTGCTCGATTTTATATTTATTATGGCTTTTTATGTCCCTGTAGGTATTTTTGGAGAAATAAGCTTTTGCGGCGAAATTGGCTAAAAAAGTGGTTTTTGCGCTCGTGGAAGAATACTATACGGACTCTCACTTTGGATAAGGGGTAACATAATTACTAAGGGGTGACCCATTTCCAGGCATCTGCTAAAGGGAGACCGGGACTGGTTAGGGGGCATCCTTCTTCACATTTCAAATTAACGTTTTGGCGGGAAAAGAAATGTTTCACGAACAGTTTTTAGGATTCGATTGTTGGGCGATTTCTAAAGAGACTCAATCGCCAAACTCGACTGGGATGGACTCTAATAGACTAAACAGGCCTGTTACAAGTGATTTAACCCAACCAATTGGGCTGTATAAGTCGGAGGAAGCGATCAAAGTCCAAACAAGACACGTACTCTCTGTTTAACTTTCAAAGCTATTTTTAAGAGATTCTGGGAGAGTTTTACGCTGAAGTAAACTATACTTGGTCCTGTTCAAGTCTTGATAAGAGTTTGGTGGAAATTTTATATCTAAAAAACGCGTACAGGGAGTGACAGGAGAGATTTTCTCAACTGCACGCAGAGAAGAAGAAAAAAAGAATAGTCGCCGATAGAAGAGATTTTCTCGGGATTTTTGGAGCTGATTGGGTATATAAAAAGGATGGTGCTAAGTGAGAGAATATTATCAAGAGTTTGGGGTCGAGCCAGAGCCAGGGGGAGCGAAGAAGAAGGAGTAGCAGCAATGTTCACATGCTGCTGCTGTTGCCATTAAAGAGCTTCAAGAACACGAAGAACAGACTCTCCAGGACAGTCTTATTTTCAGCAGCGTCAGCAGTAGAGAAGCGTCGTTCTTCAACAGTTCCAGCGCAGTGGATAAGTGTCGCAGTTTAGCTGCAGTTTTGTGGTATCGTTTCTTTTTGGACGTGTTTTGTGAGTCTCAGAACCACTGTTTTATAACTTTTGACTCTTTTAATCATACTTTGAGCATCAAATATATATTTTGAAAACATGATTATTATGATTAACTAAACCCCAACACTGGGATGATGGAGGAAGCCGTTCTTTACGCATCTGATAATTATATTAATTCTTTTTTTGACTACTTGCACTTTTTATTAATCGATTTATGATTTTTCTTAATTGGTTGTGATATCGTATGATGATGTATGCTTGGTCGTAGTGCTTTTGATGCGTCATGCTAGTGATATACAATAAATATTCTACAAATCTACCTTGGAAAGAATGAGAGTCCTTATGATTTGAGCTATAATTGTTTCGAATAAATATATGAATTGTGTGAATGATTAATGGTGGAATCATGAGTCCTAGTGTCTCTTGATCCTGTGACAAACGTTTGTATATATTTTTATGTTTTTAAATCTTTACAAGTCCGAGCAACGAACTCTTATTTACCGCATTAAAGTTACTACAACATAAGAATGTCAAGATAATGCAATTTTAAGCATTTAAAATAAAATGTTCCATTTGTCCCTTCTTATAACTGAGCTAGAATGTTACTAGAAGGATCTAATAACCATACACGGCTTAATCTTTTATGTCTAAATAATTTAGATAGAATATTTGCTACTTTATTTTACTTTTTAAGCACATAGTTATACTGTCAAGAGGTGAATGTTGCAAATAAATTTTTTATATATGTAATTGAATTGTGAATTCTTAAATCTATATTGAAGCAATCTTCTTAAATCTATATTGAAGCAATCTTTATTCAGGGCATCCACCACTATCTTCGGGTCCAGCTCAACCTCTACTTTCTTCATGTCCATCTTCTTTGTCCATTGTGCTGCCTCCCATAGATCTCTGCATTAAGCTTGTTCCGGACTCGTCAGATATGTTAGATAGATACATTTGGATCCCAGGTGAGTACCTGCAAAATCACGATTAATCCAATGCCACCTGTTTCATTAACTTCAAGATAAAAACCATCTGTATTAATTTTAAATGTTCCCCTTGGAGGAGGAGACCAATGAAAATTAGCTCTATACTGAGGACATATAACTCTTGCTCCCAGAGTTGGTTTAGATGCAAATTCTGATAACGTTTTTCTGCATTTTTACATGTACGGGTGTCATTCACTATAAACGGTTGAAATCGAAAGCGATGTCGAGGTTACATGTCACAGAATACACTAATTTTTGATAAGAATATCATGCATAATGCAAAGAACATTGTACGAAAAAAAAATAGTTTTCACAAAATTAGTTGATTTCAACAGAACATAGGTACTGTTATTCTTGCTTACGATTCATCCGACCCAAGCTAGCCCAACAGGCCAGTTAAGAATCATTTAAAAGATTGGGTGTGAGCAAGTTGCCTAAAATGTAGTATGCATATATACATGCTTATAGATCTTCATCCCTTAAGCTTTTCCTTATAAGATTTCATATATCAACAAATGAAGAAGGGCAAAGATAAATTGATAGATGAGTCCAAGTATGTTTCTGTTTTTAAGTTAAAAATAGTATTGTAAACAGTTTTGCTAACAAACTTGATCTCATTTGTCTTAGGATCGGGTGGATTAGTTCATACCTCTTCGACAAAAGCATTTTTTCACGAGAGTACAATTTTACAGTACGACTTATACTTTAGTCAAGTTATTTCTTGCCTCTTACCGGTTAACCACATATCTCATAACCGATTTTCCCTTTGATAAGAGATTAGGGCCAATTCTCATCCTTCAAAATATGCATTTCATTTCTTAAAATACTATATTTTTGATGTTGCGCGGTGCTTGGTGTAAAAGGTGTTAATTGTTTTTTTTTTATTGTTGCACTTAAATTATTTATCGCTTCAGAGTTTGTTAGTGATTACATGAGAGTTATTTGTTTCAACTAGGAACCCTTTGAGATGATGTGTTAACTCGTTTGCACTTCAGTTTCAACAATTGGAAGATATGGCGCGCGTGAAGATATACATTGGCATAGTTGAAAGCTTTATCCAATTAGAGATGTTATTTATCTTTTATGTATGTATTTTTGCATAAATTGTAAAAAAACTTACTAATTATCTATATCACTTGAGAAAGTTTTATTTATAAATATCAGAGTGTTTGGGTTTTGCAGTTTGGATTGCTTCATGTAATTATGATTCTTAAAATCGATAATCTTGATTTTTATGCTTCAAGTTTATGTTGCGATCCTATTAGCTAAGCAGGTTTAATATTTGAGACATTGTACCGGAGTGGGTCCGGTGGTCCGTGGATCCTATCAATGATTTTAGAAACTCACATTAATTATTTCTATTAATAAATTCTTTTTTGAAAAATATTTCATCAATGAATATGAATATCACGTAGAGGAGCCACAAAACCAGGTTTATCATGTAGTATTTTCATGTAAGCTAGCAAAACTCTATTTATGTATATATTTATATACTATGGGTTTCAAATTTAGAAACTATATTTATATTTTCACAGCAAATGATAGCAAGGACGCGTTAGGGTCTAGTTCTATAGTCTGCTAAGTGAAGAACTGCAACTTCTAAAAAATTAAAATAAGTGATTAATCAAATGATTAGAGCACCCACCGATATTGTCCCCTCTTAGCTACTGCGTTCATCAGTCAGCGTGGGATTTTCAGCAGGCATTGCTGCCGTCATCCAATAGTAACTTCTTGGGAGGTCACCCATCCGTTGATTACGCCCACACGAGCCTGCTTAACTGTTGAGTTTTCTATAAATTCTAGAGCCAATTATGCTGAAAAGGCATCGGTGTTAAGAATGACAATCCATTACCTATATTCCAAATGGCGAAACCTACATGTCGAATATGAGTATTACAATATCACCACCTTAAATTGGAGCTATCCTCGGCTCTGGAATATGTATACAAGCGTAGATCTCTGAATTTCCCTGCCACTCATGAGACCAGTTGTTTGTGGGTGAAAACTATTTCTGCTGGTTTTGGTAAATTTGGGTGTGTGGATGAGAAACAAATCTAAACCGTAAACAATGCACTGCACGAGAGTACTTTTGATTCGAGAGATCAATCAGTACAATCCTGACCTAAACCAAGAAATGGTCGTTCCAGGCTTGCTTCGGTCACAAAGTGAAGGAGAAGGGTTGGTCTTAGGGAAGGAAGCGAAGAGAGTGTTGAGTCCAGAATGGTTAATTATGAAGATGTGGCTTGTTTTATGACTTGTATCAGAAAGTGGAACTGGCTGGCAGAGTGAAAAGCTATCAGTTCTTGGTGATTTCTGGATACTATGTTGTTGCCGACCAAAAACTCGTTCTTTGGTGGAAATAGGTGAACCTATTTATACAAGTCGCAATAAAACGTACCCTGGTCTCGTATGAAGTGGAAACGATTGAGTGATGGAATAGTGGAGTAACGTGTAACCGTCAAAAATTATGCTTCCATGATGTAGGAAGTGGATCCGTTTACACCATTATTTCTTGCCATCACTAGCCGTCCCGCTTCATGACACTTTCCTGTAATGGGCGTATTGCACGCCGCACGCTGTAAATCTCCAGACCAATACCCTGATGAGTATCCCCCAGTTTGTGACATGTTTGATGTCTCGAGTGTTTTCGTGGAAAACATGTAGCACTTTGCTACGTGTGGCAAGCCAAAATCAAGAGTCTTGTCGCAGGAAAATAGCATGTGATGCTATTAGGATCGTCTTGGCTGGTCGCCTAAAACTTTCCACAAGTCCATCAGTGAGGTGGCGAACTTGGATGGCTGAGATTGCATCTCATGAGGAAGGGTAGCCGTTGATTGTGGCTACCTTCTGTTGGCGCCTGGTAATGGCACGATGGCGTTTTTGGTGTATGCCAGTGACACTGCGGCATGACTGGCATAACTCGTGCATGCCAGTGGAACGGTGGTGTAAGTGGCGCCTGGCGTTTCCATGAACACTAGATTTAAGCGGTTGGTCGCCTAAAACTTGCCACAAGTCTGTCAGTTCGGTGACGAACTTGGATGGCTGAGATTGCATCTCATGAGGAAGGGTAGCCGTTGATTATGGATACCTTCTGTTGGCGCCTGATAATGGTACAGTGGCGCCTTTAGCGCATGCCAGTGGTACTGCGACATGAATTGCATAGTTCGTGCATGCCAGTGGAACGGTGAAATGGCTGGCATAGTTTGTGCATGCCAGCGGCACGATAGTGCAAGTAGAACCTGACGTAGCCATGGCCACTAAATTTTGGCACATTGGTGTTAGACTCAAATGTGGTGTGGAAACATCAGTTTCAGTGGCCACATCAATCCCAATGCCCTGTGGAACATTGTTTTGTCTCGGTTGGCGTAGCAACTTTGCCTAAATTAGGGTTTGGCATGCCGAAACCCTAATTAGCGCATGCGGCATGTGGTCGTGGATGGCCGAGATGATTGGCTCAAATTAAATATAAATCATTTAAGTTAGCTAGCCAAGTTGGATGACTGAGATGATTTACATAAATTTGTGTTAGCTCATGAAATTTCTAATCAGAAAATTCAGATTTGGGACCCTCACTTAAATCGTTGTAGAATTCTCGTACGAACTCGGATTTTGACGGTCCGCCGTCCCCCCTCCATTCTGATCAGAAAAGAATTTCCTATCCCCCCACTCTGGAATATTTAGGTTTTGAGCTCGTTTAGGAGGTGAAAGCAGCCCGACAGTGAAACTCAGGAAGAATTCAGGAGGGATTCTGTCAGTTTTCAACCATGACCTAGCTCGCCTTTTATGGTGTATCTTTTAGCTCGTTACTCCGATTGATTTGAATTTTTAGTATGTTATGCTAGACATCTATATGAAACTTTTGGCATGTAGCTCATACTAAAATTGTTTAATTAACGTTCCCAGTTGTTTGTACAATCTTTGGGAATCCAATTCGGCATGGTGACCACTTGACACAATTCCACCTCTTTTAATATTGTGGCAGGTTTAGAGCAACGTGTTTGGTCAATAAAAAGAGGGGGTCGGCCAAGCACGAGTGTGGCTATACTTCTGGTGCGCCTGGTTGGTTTAATGTGACCTGATTGGTCGATGGGGAATAGGGCCGGCAAGTATGGGCCCAGCCACAACTCATGGGAGTGTGGCAGGTTTAAAGCGACCTGATTGGTCGACAAAGGAGTAAGGGACGGTTGGGTAGCATGGGGCGAGGCCAAGTGGCACCGGCTGTCCTATGGCATGACCACGCTTCCTCTCATTGTTTCTCCTTCTCCGCGGCTCCTTTATTCTTTGCTTTCTGATTTTGGGTAGGACTTTGCACCTACTAATCCATGGCGGATTGTTGCTTACATGCATCAGTCTGGATAAATTTCATGTGAACATATTGAGTTGCTCAATAAATACGCCAGTGGAGAGGTTGAACACTCATCAGTTTATATGGCTTCGTTTCTTTGCAGAGTGACGACACATTAAATGTGAGGTTTTATAATTTTACCCCTGAACTAAAAACCACCATCAACATTAAGTTCATGCTTAGCACGTAACAGTGGCATTGTTGCGGGGTAAGCATGAGATGGTGACATATGAGGATAAAAATCGAAAGGGAAGACATTAAGAGATTGCTAGGAAAATTCGACTAACCTTTCGCAGGAGGCATGAGTAGTCTATGATCCTTGTGTTAGCATACTTCTGGCTTGGCCACAGGGTGCTGATGCCATGGAGTGTTGGGGCAGTAATCCTTAACACAAAGATGAGTGTTGAGGTGTTGAAGCCGTCAGCACTATGACAACAACAGTGAGTGTTGAGGAGTTTGAACGTCTCAACACTAGGAGGAAAGATGTGTTTAGGAAGTATGCCTAACAACATAGTGGTGAGTGTTGAGGAATTTGCAATCTCAACACTAAGGAAAAGATATGTGTTGAGGCAGTTTGCCTGGCAACAAAGTGATGAGTGTTGAGGAAATTTCCACGTCTCAACACTAAGGAAAAATATGTGTTGAGGCAGTTTTCCCGGCAACACGGATGATGAGTGTTGAGGAAATTTCCACGTCTCAACACTAAGGAAAAATATGTGTTGAGGAAGTTTTCCTGACAACACGGATGGTGAGTGTTGAGGAGTTTGAATGTCTCAACACTGTAGTTGCAGGAAATCCTACAACACACCTCTTGTATTATCATGGCTATGATTTCTAGATCTAAACTTATTTGATATGAAAATAAAGATAAAGATAATGAAAATAGAAAATAAGACACAAGATTTACGTGGTTCGATCAATTTGATCTACATCCACGGGGTTAGGTTTCACTATGATCATTGAATTACATATGAATTACATTGAGACTCCATTAATGAGTATTTGGAGCTCTCTCTTTCTCTGGTTTTTAGGGAAGAATATGAAAATAATAATACCAGTCCCTTTTCTCTCTCCTACCTTTCTCTTTATATAGGATGCTCCCTAGTGGATGACAGCTCATATTTCCTTTTATTTCATATTTCCTTTTATTTCCTATTCTCCGTGCGACATTATCGCACAACCTTTTATGAATCTCGCACACTTACAAATACTTGTGCGATATTTGGATCCTACATCTTGCCTCTTTTTTCTTGAATATTGCTTGAAGAGCAACCTTTAAGGAAAAATCCGTCTTGTTGAAGTTGTTGGAGTAGTCTTTAATCTTTATTGATGAAGGAACGAGCGAAAGAATACTGGACTTGAAAAGTACGTACTCGCCTCTATTCTTTTGTGAAGTTCTGGAAAGTTGCGAAGTAAATAAGAAGTATCATCTCTTGAAGTATGCGAAGTATGAAGTATCCTTGAAGAAGTATAAGAAGCATGAAGTATCCTCGATGAAGTATAAGAAATATTCAATTCTCGAAATATAAGAAGTATCCGTCCTTGAATAAGAATAATAAGTATTGCCTATATTCATGCGAAATTATTACTCCATTTTTGGCGATTCTTGCCGAGAAGATAAAGAACATAAAATGTTTTGTTGGTAATCCATAGTTGCATCTGTTCTTTATCTATGAGGGTAGAATCTTTGAGAAAATGTTGAATGTGCGAATTGTTTTCTAATTCTTATCTTGCCTCTGTCTCATGTGTTGTGCTCATGCGATAGTATAATCTCTTCAAGTTGCTGATAATTGTGTGAAATAATTGAGCGAAATAATCATATCGTTCGGAATAATCACATTCTGCAAAATTCTGACACATTTGACGAAATTTTGAATCATTCTGCGAAATTCTGAATCATTTTGCGAAATTCTGAATAATCCTGCGAAATTCTGAACAATTCTGCGAAATTCTGAACAATTCTGCGAAATTATGAATAACTCTGCGAAATTTTGAACAATTCTGCGAAATTTTGAATAATTCTGCGAAATTCTGAATAATTCTGCGAAATTCTGAATAATTCTGCGAAATTCTGAATAACTCTGCGAAATTCTGAATAACTCTGCGAAATTCTGAACAATTCTGCGAAATTCTGAATAATTCTGCGAAATTCTGAATAATTCTGCGAAATTCTGAATAACTCTGCGAATCTAATGCTTATGTGATGATTATGTTATGAAATGTGTATGTGATGTTTATTCCATGAAATGCTTGTGCAATGCTTTTATGATGCGAATATGATGCTTGTATGATGATAATGCTTATCTATTGCAATGTATAGTTAATGTTTGTGTTACTTAGCTCATTTTGCCGTCTAAAATTGATGTAGCTTTAAATTGCTTTCATTCTTCATTTCTCTGGCTTTTTCTTTAGTGTATGCATTCCTCTTCGTGTAGTTATTGTTCCTCACAAGTTCTTACTTGTGTTTCATCTTTCCTCTTTCCTGCACTATTAGTATCTCACAACAGTATGATCATAATATCAAGTATGCGGCATTTTCACTGCCTCAGTTTCATTTCCATGTACATATTCGCAAGCTTGTTTGCTTACATATAATCATTCTAGCAAGCTTACTTGCTTACTCATTTTCTTATGTGGTCTTATTTTTCCTTCCTAGTTAAAGGTCTTATTTTTTCACCTCTTGTCATTGCGACAAAATCGCAGGACGTCTTTGCACTTTCATGCAATAACCCATTGATCTTGCCTTAAATTTTTCTTTTGTATTATTGCCTCTTCAGGATTGTTGCGACAATATGACATGCCTAAATATTCTTGCGAAAATAAAGCCCCATGACATTGCCGTCTTGCGACGAAATCGCAGGACGTCTTCACAATTTCATGTAATGACCCATTGATCTCGTCTTATCTTTTTCTCTAGTATTATTGCCTCTTCAGGATTGTTGCACAAATATGACAAGCTTTAATACCCTTGCGAGTAAAAAGCCTCATGACATTTGCGTCTTAAGACACTTATCAGCTCCCTAATGGAGGGTGTCGCCCTTATCTCCCCCTTGGTTGCCCCTTCAAGGAGGCGTACTTATACCATAAAAGTTTAGCTCCTCCCATCCGGTATTAACAACAACCAGTTGTTTTCGCAGCCTCTTATCCCTTTTACCTATAGGGCTTATGGTTACGAGACTGCACCTTAAGTGGGGTTTTCTTCGGGCCGAGTGCAGTATAAGCCAAGACTTGTCAAGAATGGCAAGGACGCTTCAAACGCCCCTGGAACTCTTGACTCAACCGTGTACCTCGGCGCCTTGATCATATTCTGCAGTCCTTGGGAGAGTCCTTATTACCTTAGTCGCCCAACCTAAGTCATATGCTTAAGCTGAGAATCCAAGGTGCCTCTCCCGGATGGGCTTTATTGAACCCAAATCTCCATGACTCAGGTTCCGGGGGCGGTGTAACCTTTCCCTGAGCCATGCAACATGTACCCCCTTATATGACGTACTTTAGGTCTTACAGTTTCCTCTTGCAAAATTTTATTCGCGAACTAGGGTGTACGCCATAAAGGTTCGCCCCTATCTGCCAAATTTTATTCGCGTTTCTGCGAAATTTTCGCGTCTCTTTGTTTCTGCAAAATGTTCGCGTTTCTTTATTCTCTCATTCATCTTTTCATTTCTGTCATCTCTTTCATTCATTCTTTCATTTCTGTCATCTCTTTCATTCATTCTTTCATTTCTGTCATCTCTTTCATTCATTCTTTCATTCTCATAATATCATATCATTTGAATCAAAATAAGTATTCAAGAGAAATTCTAATACATGGTAACTCTGAAATCTTTGTAGTTGTGAAATCTTTGTAATTTTGCGTTTCTATCGAAATAAAGGACAGATTAGTTGTCATCCACTATGTATTTCCCTATAAATAGTCGTTCAGTTGTAAAGGGAACGGAGAGATCTTTTTTGAGTAAGAAACAAGTAAATAAGAGAGAGAAAGTCTAGAGCAGAAGTCATTCTTGATTCTTTTATCTTTTCTTGTAAGAACATTCAAAGATTGATCAATAAAATTAAGAGTGTAAATCTAAAAATGAGTTGAGTAATAATGAAATCATATGAGGGGTGTAGTGTAGGATTTCCAGCAACTACATAATGGCGCTAGAAACGGGGAGATTGAAGATCGAAAGTTGAAGATTGTTGTTGAGATTGTTCAAATCAAGAAAGTGATTAAATAAATCAGTGAACCAGTTAAAAGAAAAATGATTAGAATTAATGAAGATGACAAAAGATTGGAGTGTAATATGATAACAAAAACGATGGTTAATGAATTCCATGAAATCATCAATGGAAGAATACACGAAATTTTGAAGGAAGGAAGGTTATGGAGGTAGAAAAGACATCACCCTTGAAAGATTGGGAAAAGCAAAAAATTACATTCATGGCGGCATAAATACCAAAAGAAAATTTGAACCACACATCTCCATTGGTTGTTACAGTGCATATTACGCGAAAAGAGAAGGAGACGACAACAAAATCCAAGGGAGAATGGATATTGAACATAACTTTAATCGATACAGGAAGTTCAGTGGATATAATATTTTATCATGCATTCCGGGGAATGGGATTTAAAGATGAAGAAATGTCCAGTTCAACATATTTTGTTCGCGGCTTCATAAAATCCACAACAAAACCTAAAGGAGAAATAGTGGTACGAATTCCACTTGGAGAGATCGAGACATACGTAACACTATGCGTGGTGTATATGGAATCACCGTATAATATGTTGTTAGGAAGACCATGGATACATGCGATAAAAGCTGTAGCATCAACGTTACATCAATGTATTAAATTCCCCACACCAAATGGAATAGGAGAAATCAGAGGAGATGTTGATAATGCGAAATTATGTCATCAAATCGAAGTAAACCATTATGAAGGACAAGCAAAAAAGAAAAAATTTCGTAGAAAGTTGGCAAAGGAAGCAAAGAAAGAATAAGAATTTAGAGTATAGATGATAAGGTAAAAAGAAGGCAAAGGAATACCCAGCGAAATTTCGGAAAAAGGAGAAGGACCTGTGAAAACAATAAAAGAACCGACACCAATGGGAGAACCTAAACCCAGGTACACTGCCGCAGAACCAACGAAAGAAATAATTGTTGGGACTATAGAAGAACCTCTAATATTGAGAATTAGAACCAAATGGATGTGGAAGAAGAAGAAAGAACTGTTAACCTTTTGCGAGAATATAAAGATGTTTTCGCAGGAAGCATGGATGAGATACCGAGAATAGATCCATCAATTGCATGCCACAAGTTGGAGATTAACAAAAATGTGAGACCATTTAAACAGAGAATAAGAAAAATTGCAACAACTTACCATTCACAAATAGAAGAAGACTATCACCATCAATTAATAAAGAAGAAGAAGAAGTGGATGTGATGATAATAGACAATGAAGAAGAAGAACAAATGAACAATATCGCAGACTGGAGAACGGAACTTCATGCATATTTGGCGAAAGGAGAAACACCAAGAAATAGATTAGAAACACACAAGTTAAAAAGCCGCGTAATGAATTATGAATTAAGAGATGGGCTGCTATACCGAAAATCCTTTAACGGACCTTCACTCAGATGTTTGACACGAGAGGAAGGAGAAAAAGTGCTAAAAATGTTACATAGTGGGGATACTGGAAATCATAGCGGGGGAAGATCTTTGGCACATAGAGAAAAAATGCAAGGCTATTACTGGACATACATGCATGAAGATGCAAAACAAATATCAAGGCGCTGCGAAGATTGTCAGCGGCATGGAAAGAAAATACATGCACCTGGAGCACCGTTATCATTTTCAACCAGTGTGTGGCCTTTTGGAAAGTGGGGCTTAGATATTGTGGGACCATTTTTACCAGGTTCTGGACAAAGAAGATATTTAATAGTCGCAACATATTATTTTACGGGAAAGTCTACACCGCCACTGGAACCTGAGTCATGGAGATTTGGGGTCAATAAAGCCCATCCGGGAGAGGCACCTTGGATTCTCAGCTTAATCATATGACTTGGGTTGGGCGACTAAGGTAATAAGGACTCTCCCAAGGAGTGCATATATGATCAAGGCGCCGAGGTACACGGTTGAGTCAAGAGTGCCAGGGACGTTTGAAGCGTACCTTGCCATTCTTGACAAGTCTTGGCTTATACTGCACTCGACCCGAAGAAAACTCCACTTAGGGTGTAGTCTCGTAACCATAATCCCTATAGGTAAAAGGGATAAGAGGCTGCGAAAACAACTGGTTGTTGTTAAGACTGGATGGGAGGAGCTAACCTTGTATGGTAGAAGTACGCCTCCTTGAATGGGAAACCAGGGGGAAGATAAGGGTGGCACCCTCCATTAGGGAGCTGATAAGTGTCTTAAGACGCAAATGTCATGAGGATTTTTATTCGCAAGGGTATTAAGGCTTGTCATATTTGTGCAACAATCCTAAAGAGGCAATAATACAAAAGAAAAATATAAGACAAGATCAATGGGTTTTCGCATGAAAGTGCGAAAACGTCCTACGATTTCGTCGCAAGACGGCAATGTCATGGGGCTTTATTTTCGCAAGAATATTTAGGCCTGTCATATTTTCGCAACATTCCTGAAGAGGCCATAATACAAAAGAAAAAGTTAAGGCAAGATCAATGGGTTTTTGCATGAAATGCAAGGACGTCCTGCGATTTTGTGCAATGACAAGAGGTGACATAATAAGACCTTTAATTAGGAAGACAAAATAAGACCACATGATAAAACAAAATATTTATAAGTATTCGTAACAGATTATTTTTTGCAAGAAAGATAAGGAGAGGCAAGTATGGGAATCAATAAACAAGAAGCATTATCTTTCTCATCAACAAAATACTAAAAAGAAAAGTTGATTCCAAAGTTGCTTATTCGCAAAAGTGATAAAAATAAGACAATTCAAGAAGATAAAACTAGATAAGAAGCTCAAGCTTCAATATTAATTCCAGTAACAGGAGATAACAGACGTTCTTTTCCAATGTTCTCATTATCGCAAGCCTCTCCTTCATTTCGGTTCAGATCTTCGCCTTGACTAGCACCTTGATTATCGCCAGCAATTACTTCTTCAGGAGATATTTTTTTCTCAGTTTGATTAACACCAGCAGATGCTTCCTTAGAAGGAATTTCTTCTTCACCTTCAAGAGATCGTCCTCTGAACCACTTTCATAATCATAATCACTATCAGCAGGACGAGGAACTTCATCATCATCTACTTCTAAAGGTTCAATTGATGTAGGAAGAAGATACTTGGACAATAAAATATCATTTACAAGGACTTCAGCCCGGAGATGAACTTGACGAAAAAGAGCTCTCTGATGATTCCTATCTTGAATATCCTTAAATTAAGCAAGATAATCAAGTCTTCTTTCTGCTCGATCGCGAGAACCAGTAAGGGCAGAGAAGAGCAATGCATTTTCTTTGCGAATTTTGGCATATTTAGCCTCCAAAACAGAAATTGAGGAATGAAGATTCTTCTCAGACTCTGCGAAAGGTAGAATACAAAATTTCATTAAGATGAAGAATTCAGAAAGATATGACAAAGAAAAGATAGTTAAGGCAGTCAAACTATTATGACTACCTTCCTTTTGAAAAATAAGGTGTTGAATCAAGGACAAACAACTATTCTCCCAACGGTCCATTGCGTCATCAAATTTATCTCCAATTAAACCTTTAAGTCGAGACTGAAGATTTTTCTCTTTAGAAATAAGGAAGGCATTTTTCTTCGCAAGAGAAGAATAAGATTCTTCTAATTTGGAAGATTGTTCTTTAAGTTGATTCGCCTTTACACTTAAAGCTATTCTACCTTGAATGAGTGTATCTCTTTCAGCGATGGATGACTCTGTTACTTCTTTAAGTTCATTTCTCAAAGAACGAAGAGATTGATCTTGGTCATCACATACTTTCTGAAGAATGCTAAGTTGTTGCGAAGATATCGCCATCTTGTTTAAATAAGTTCGCTTCTCTTGAGATAAGGTTTTATTCTCATCTGATAAAGTTTCCATCCCTAAATTAGATTTAGTTAAAGAATAAGAAAGGCGAGATACTTCATTACTTAATAAATCTTGTCTCTGAACTAATTGGGTATTTTCATTGGTAAGATTATTTATATGATCAAGAGAATATGAATGTAGGTTATCTAATTGGTTATATTGATCCATCAAAATTTCTTTATCAACACGGGCTTCTTCAACAGCAGTTTCAAATTGATATCTCTCCATTAATCGTTTCTGGTTTAAGGCTTAACATGCGAAAGAGGGATTTCAAGGATAATTAAATATGGGAAGGATAAAACTATTAAGCGCTTGTGTTTTCAAGGTTAATACCGAGTATGATTTCAGCGCTAGTGTTTTCAAGGTTTTTTGCCGATCCGGACATGAGTTCTATTATCTTGAAATCGGGGTTGAAAAATGAAATTGGAAATTGAAAAATTGATATTGCAAATGAGAGATTTATCTCCCACTGTGGTCGCCAATTATTTGTGGGTGAAAACTGTTTCTGCTGGTTTTGGTAAATTTGGGTGTGTGGATGAGAAACGAATCTAAACCCTAAACAATGCACTGCGCGGGAGTACTTTTGATTCGAGAGATCAATCTGTACAATCCTGGCCTAAACCAAGAAATGGCCGTTCCAGGCTTGCTTCGGTCACAAAGTGAAGGAGAACGGTTGGTCTTAGAGAGGAAAGCGAAGAGAGTGTTGAGACCAGAATGGTTAATTCTGAAGATGTGGCTTGTTTTATGACTTGTATCAGAAAGTGGAACTGGCTCGCAGAGTGAAAAGCTATCAGTTCTTTGTGATTTCTGGATACTATGTTGTTGTCGACCAAAAACTTGTTCTTTGGTGGAAATAAGTGAACATATTTATACAAGTCGTAATAAAACGTACCCTGGTCTCGTAGAAAGTGGAAACAATTGAGTGATGGAAGAGTGGAGTAACGTGTAACCATCAGAAATTATATATGATTCCATGATGAAGGAAGTGAATCCGTTTACACCATTATTTCTTTCCATCACTAACCGTCCCGCTTCATGACACTTTCCTGTAACGGGCATATTGCACGCTGCACGCTGTAATCCTCCAGACCAATACCCTGATGAGTATCCCCCAGTTTGTGACATGTTTGATGTCTCGAGTGTTTTCGTGGAAAACATGTAGCACTTTGTTACGTGTGGCAAGCCAAAATCAAGAGTCTTGCCGCAGGAAAATAGCATGTGATGCTATTAGGCTCGTCTAGGCTGGTTGCCAAAAACGTGCCACAAGTCCGTCAGTTCGATGGCGAACTTGGATGGCTGAGATTGCATCTCATGAGGAAGGTTAGCCGTTGATTATGGTTACCTTCTGTTGGCTCCTGGTAATGGCACAGTGGCATTTTTGGTGTATGCCAGCAGCACTGCGTCATGACTGGCATAGATCATGCATGCATGTGGCACGGTGGTGTAAGTGGCGCCTGGTGTAGCCATGACCACTAGATTTAAGCGGCTGGTCGCCTAAAACTTGCCACAAGTCTGTCAGTTCGGTGGCGAACTTGGATGGCTGAGATTGCATCTCATGAGGAAGGGTAGTCGTTGATTATGGCTACCTTCTGTTGGCGCCTGATAATGGTACAGTGGCGCCTTTAGCGCATGCCAGTGGTACTGCAGCATGGCTGGCATAGTTCGTGCATGCTAGTGGCATGGTGGAATGGCTGGCATAGTTTGTGCATGCCAGCGACACGATGGTGCAAGTAGCACCTGGCGTAGCCATGGCCACTAAATTTTGGCACATTGGTGTTAGAATCAAATGTGGTGTGGAAACATCAGTTTCAGTGGCCACATCAATCCCAATGCCCTGTGCAACATTGTTTTGGCTCGGTTGGCATATCAACTTTGCCTAAATTAGGGTTTGGCATGCCGAAACCCTAATTAGCGCATGCGGCATGTGGCCGTGGATGGCCGAGATGATTGTCTCAAATTAAATATAAACCATTTAAGTTAGATATCCAAGTTGGATGACTGAGATGATTCACATAAATTTGTGTTAACTCATGAAATTTCATAATCAGAAAATTCAGATGTGGGACCCTCACTTAAATCGTTGTAGAATTCTCGTACGAACTCGGGTTTTGACGGTCCGCCGTCCGCCCCTCCATTCTGATCAGAAAAGAATTTATTATCTCCCCACTCAGGAATATTTAGGTTTTGAGCTCGTTTAGGAGGTGAAAACAGCCCGACAGTGAAACTCAGGAAGAATTCAGGAGGGATTATGTCAGTTTTCAGCCATGACCTAGCTCGCCTTTGATGCTGTATCTTTTAGCTCGTTACTCCGATTGATTTGAATTTTTAGTATGTTATGCTAAACATCTAAACGAAACTTTTGGCGTGTATCTCATACTAAAATTGTTTACCAAGACTTCCCAGTTGTTATTACTATATTTGGGAAGCCAATTCGGCATGGTGACCACTTGACGCAATTCCACCTCTTTTAATATTGTGGCAGGTTTAGAGCAACCTGTTTGGTCAATAAAAAGAGGGGTCCGGCCAAGCACGAGTGTGGCTACACTTCTGGTGCGCGTGGTAGGTTTAATGTGACCTGAATGGTCGATGGGGAATAGGGACGGGAAGTATGAGCCAAGCCGCAAATCATGGGAGTGTGGCAGGTTTAAAGCGACCTGATTGGTCGAGAAAGGAGTAAGGGCCGGTTGGGTAGCATGGGGTGTGTCCAAGTGGCGTCGGATGACCTATGGCATGACCATTCTTCCTATCATTGTTGCTCCTTTTCCGCGGCTCCTTTATTCTTTACTTTCTGATTTTGGGTAGGACTTTGCACCTACTAATCCATGACGGATTGTTGCTTACATGCATTAGTCTGGATAAATTTCATGTGAACATAGTTGCTCAATAAATACGCCAGTGGAGAGGTTGAACACTCATCACTTTACATGGCACCGTTTCTTTGCAGAGTGACGACACATTAAATGTGGGATTTTATAATTTTATCCCTGAACTAAAAACCACCATCAACACCAGTACGCCGACCTATCCTGGGCAGCGTACTCTTTCACCTCCGATAGGTGTCTCGTCGGCGACGCTACTACTGTTTGTAATGACCCGACCCTCCACCGATACTGTCCCCACTTATCCACTACGGCTATCCGAAAATGTGGGGATTCAACGGGCATTAGTGCGGTCATCCAACAGTAAATTTCCGGGAGGTCGCCAATCCATGGATTACTCCCTCCCAAGCGCGCTTACTTGCAAAGTTCTTTGCCAATTCTAGAGTCAATTGTGCTGAAAATGCTTCGTTATTTGGAAAGGACAACTCATTACCCTTATATCTGGTATAACCATAATGCAATACCCGGTATTTTTATTTACACCTATTTGGGTCGGTTTTACCCGACATAGCTGGGTTTACCTTGTTATAAATTGACGTTGTTGTTGATAATAATCATTGTTTCCTTAGCTTAGGCTGTGGTACTTGAGCATATAGACATTAGAATGTTCCTCCGACCCCTTATTAGAAGTTAAGGGTGGAAATAGAGAAATCTAATTAGTTCTAATTAAGAAAAATAAAAAGATAATTAGAAAAAATATATTAGAACAATGAATATGTGTATTATTTTTCCTTATTATTATTAGTGTAAGTTTTATAATAAAACATTTGAGAAATTTTTATAAAGATTAGAAAATCAAAAGCTATGGAGAATGAGAAGGAGATGGAGAGAAGAATTCTGTAGAGAATCTATAATAGATTCTAGCTAATAAAAGGTCGAATGCTAAATACCTTTTCTTCTTTTGGTTTACTTGATTTTAATTTCATATGATTTTGTATTGTTTGATTTTACTAATATATATATATTTATGTATTAAATTCATGATCAGCTTTCCCCTACTTTTTATTTTATTTTATTTTTTGTTTTGATAATTTTAATAAATATGATGCGGACGAGTTTGGAACTCAGATCACTGTATTCTCTTTGATTTATGTCAACCAAAACTCAAAAGAAAAATGTTATAGTTTTTCTTTCAAAAGTACATGTAAATATCATTTATCCACATGCGACAAACATGGACCCTTTTTTCATATAAATTTTGTGTGTTTGTGGATCTTTTAGGAGTTAACCTATGGAATTAAGGTTTTGAGTTTTCAAAGAAAAAAATATCCTCTCATTCTCTGGAAAAATGGAAATGCTAGGATCGAGAATTCTCGATTAATGCTGCTGAAGACGTGCCTAGTCAGCTTTCATCTCTTGGTTTTGATTCTTAATTTTGATACAACTAACTTGTGGCTGGTTACATTGGTTCTTTTATTGTTAACCGGTTTTACCAGGTTTGATGACTTAGACCTTCTTAATTATGAATGGATTCAGGACTTGCAGCTTCCTTCATTATACAACGACACAATGACTCGCATCGGCTAGCCTGAATATAGACCATGTCGTTGTTGTGTAACCCGCTATGAGTCCGATAATGTCATTGTAAACTGATAGTATGCATAAATAATTTGAGGTCTTTGAAACATAAAGCAAGCAATCTAATTTCTGAAATAATATAGTTGTTAATTTGCTACTGACATCCAATTGTTTGAAGGGAAATTTTAAGTTGTTCGGACGACCTAACGTGGCAGTGTGTCATATGAAAGGGAATATCATGGTTTACAAGTTCAATACTAACACGACAATGTGTCATATGGAAAGGAAGATTATGTTTTATGTTCATTAAATTTCCATAACATTTCCCTTTCTGTGTTCAGTAGGGAACGTGCATATTAAACTAGGCTATATGTTTCTTTACTTTAAAGGGTTTACTCAATAAATACTTGTATAGATTTGCGGAGATTTTAAAAGAGTTACGAAAACTAATAATTTTTTGAGAATTGTATATAATTAGGTAAAATCTTGCAGAGTTATATAATATTTTACAGAGATTTGTAGAGTCCTGAAGAGTTGTAAAAACAAATTTAATATAAATATATTTTTTTCTGAAACATTTTATACACATAAACTAATATTAAAATATCTGCATAAATCTATAAAATTATATAAAAACTAGTTCTATAAATATAGACTTAATCATAAATCATGTATACTTTATTTATTATACTAACTTCAACTAAATAAAAATATTATATGGATAACATTTTTCTTTTGTTCAATAAAGTGCAGTAAATTCAATAAAATGCAATATAGATAAATAAAAGAGAATAAGAAATATTTTTATCTTTTGGAAAGTCTTTCCAAAATCTTAGATCTTTTGCAAGACTTTATACACAAAAGTCACTCAAAGTTTTTGAATTTTCAAGTTTACAACGAGTATGTACACAAACTTTAGAAGATCTTTTAACAATCTATAACCAGTAACGCAAACTTTGAAAGATATTTTAAAAGTAGACAACCAATAATACAATATTTTTAGAATTCTGTTAAAGTCTTTAAAAATCACTCAAAGTATTTATTGAGTAAACTGCGGTCAAAGGATTGAAATAACGTTCATCGAAGTTCATTTGGTGAGCCGAAAGAGAGAAAATATAAGCAGCATCCCGCTTTACGAGATTGGTATTATATGATGGTTATTTTGTTTGCGTACTTACTTAACTTGCTCATACTTTCAGTCTACTTATTCATCTCGGTCTTCCTTGGTCCATAACAAGTGTGAGCACACGAACCACGTGGGTGTCCGAACGCTCACAATCAATCTTTAACATCTAAGGAGATTATGATGAAGGTACCCTGGTGTTGATTCATTGGCTCAAAACCTTCGGGTTTATCATGGCCTCCTCCAACCACTCCAGGCGTGGCGTTTGTGCATGGGATATAAGTATTAAGGAAAACAAAACATATCAGCAAACACGTGCGGAGCTAAATGAATGTAAAGTGCTGAAATGTAAATAAGACCAAGGTTTACGTGGTTCAGCACTAAGGCCTACATCCACGGGATTTGTTGTTCTACTATGTTCTTCACGGTTACACGAATAGTTGAATGATTTTTGGGGTTTACATGTTTCTCTCCTCTAAGGGATCAACTTACCTTTACTATTTCTCTCTCTCTCTCTCTCCTTCCCTTCCTGATGTTTTTGCCTCCCCTTCCTCTTGGTGGAGATTGGGTATTTATAAGGTTAGAACGTGGGACCCATCTCTGAAGACCGTTGGAACCTTATCTTCTTGTGTCCTTGCGTCCATCACGCAGAGGTCTGCGCTTCCCCCTTGATCCCGCAGAGGCATCCTCGCTCTTTCCACAGGTTGGTCGACACGTACACTGCTCAGAGTGTTTAATGTGGGTAGTTGAGGGGTCTGCTCGTGTCAGACAAGTGTCTTCTGCCCCTGTCAGTCCGTGTCAGCTAACTTTCTCTCCACCGTTGATCTTAGCTCCTCTTTTGGGGATGAGATAAAGTAACTCCTCGGGGTTTATTTGGTGTTTCGTGACCCATCATGTTTTGATGTTTTTGGCTTGCATGCTTTCCACGTACCTCTTTATATACACGTGTCTGATAGTGAGATATATGTGTACACAATTTGCCCCTTTTCTTCGGGCTTGAATGACTAATGGGTGCCTTGAAGAAAAACTATCGTCGCATATTCTTCTCACTCCTAATAACTTCTCCTAGATACTTGGGCACGTCTTTTATTCGTGCATTAACTGCTTATGTAACGGGCACGTTTTCCCATTCCTCCCTTAATTTCCTTCTCTTTCTTTCGGGTATTTTAAGGATAGAAAGAAAATTTAATTTCATTCTTCCTAAACACTCTCTCAGTTTTCATTCTTCCTTTAAATTTTCTGTCTGTCTTCATTGAACCTGTGACCTTAAATTCTCTGTCAGTCTTCATTGCACCTGTGATCTTAAATTTTCTGTCAGTCTTCATTGCACCTGTGATCTTAAATTCTCTCCACCTTAGCATTAATCACGCCCGCTTCTCCTGTTTGTTTCTTCTACTGTTGTTTTTGCCGGTAAGTTTTCCTTTTCTTTATTTCCACCGTTTTATGCTGTGTTGACTTGTGAATTTTCTGCTACTGTTGTTCCTTGTTTGTGATGAAGAACTTCTTCTGATGCTTGCATACTAGTTTGCCCCTGTTCTTCATCTTAAATTAAGGAAGCCATTACTTCGAGGGTGAAATATTGAGCATGTATACTACTTTTAGGGTCGCTACGTTATCGTGGTTGTATTGCTATGGATGTGTTTTTTTTTGTGTGTAACTTGTTCTTGATTTTATTCTTTCCCCAGCCATGTCTGACCGTCCGCGGCCTACTTATCAGACTCCTGATTCTGGGTTATCGAGATCTCCTCCGCGTCGAGAGTCTCAAGATGATGTTCGTCGGAGTCGAGTTTCTTCTGGAGCGAAAGCCTCGTCCTCTAGGGAAGAGATTCCCCCGATAATTCCGTCTGGTTCTCGAAGAGTCTTTGATCGCTCAATGGCTCGTCCTCGTGATGATACTAGGAGTACGCAGGCTCCGCCCCGCGCTGTTGCTTTTGACATTCCTCCTCTACGTTCGTTAGTGCCCGAGCATCATCTACGGTCTTCTCCAACTTTTAAAGGGAAGAATACGAAGGGCGTAGCTCCTAGGGTTGAATCTTCAAAGAATCCCCCCGTGAAGAGAAAAGCTTCGGAAGTGTTCGTTAGTTCATCCGGCCCCGCCGAGGAGGATGAGGCTGCTCCCTTGATACGCAGTGTCTCTGTTAGCAGGAAAAAAGTAACCTTCAAGCATATCGATCTTGAAATATTCAAGGAAAAGCATGAGCTTCAAGCCTTCGGGGTTCTTTTCTATGCCCCTGAGGATGATATTACGTATGAGCTTATCTCCAAGTACGAATTCGATGAGTTTCATTTGTTAACGACGGTTGGGGCATTCGAGGCTGGTCTGATGCTGCCGTTGTACAAATCCGGTGATTCCTTCTACTACGACGTGCTCGCTAGTCGTGAGGGTTCTTCCACCAATACTCATAGCCGTTCCGTATCCCAACTATCGGGGAATCATCTCCGCGCCCTGAAGGAATGCTATCTGCGGAGTAAGGGGGAAACGTCGATGACTTGTTACGTTCCCAATCCCATGGAGAAGGAATGGTATACTCCTGAGAATTTCAATAACTCTTTTGGGGATTACGTCAATAGTAGGAATCGCAAGCCGTGGAGTGTCAGCCTTCGGAATCTCCCTGCTCCTCGAGGCGAGATTCGTCTGTTAAATGAGGTTAGCGATGCCAAGCTGAAGTATGTTCCTGGCACGGAGGCGTCCAGTCGTCGGAAACTCTTCCCCGCGCGAGAGAGGATCAAGCGCGATCATGATTAAGAGTGGCACGCCACCGTTATCGAGATAGTTGGTCCGTGGGTTACGGTTGGATTCCCGGTCCCCGCGGTTGGCGGCCTACCGAGAATAGTAAGCCGCGCGAATCTCCTCCTGTTCGCTATGGAGATTTCTGCCCCTGGCGTCTGAACTTTGCGGGCATGAATTTTCCTTATGCCCTGGACGTCATAGAGGGAGACGAGGAGGATGGTTCCGGTGCTATACTCCCACCGAAGAATATCTCAGCTGCTCAGGTACGCAGATTCTAGCTGCGCTTCTTTTTTAGAACTTCCATCAGACGGGAAAAATAATTCTTCTTGTGGTGTTGGTTTCAGGTATTGAAGAAGAAAAAGATTAGGCCGAAGCAGTCTTTTACTACGGTGATGGGCGAGGTTGGGGCCCAAGAAGAAGTTACTAGTCCAGTGAACGAAGAGTTTGCTGAGGACGAGATTACAGATGGGGAGGAACGTACTGGTACCTCCCCTATCAATGTCGGAGAAGAGGTCTTCGCTGGTCACGCTGGTGATGAAGGAAGGAACAAAGTTGTGATGGCTGATGACGTTGTCATCGGGGATGTTTCCGTCCCTGCTGGTGATGTCGCGGATACCCTTCCCACTTCTCAAGAATTTTCTTTTGATCGGATGTATTTCACGGGGGAGTTCTTTGACGAAGCCCTCGATTTTCCCGAGGACTTCTCTTTACTTTCCCCCAATGATGATTGGGATGTTCTTGGTGGTGATGGTAATGGGGATGCTACTGTAGAAGATGTTGGTGCGGAGGAGACTGCTGTGCATGTAGGCGCGGAGGAGCATGCTGAGGGGGTCGAGTCAGAGAAAGGAAAATCTGTCGTTGACGCGCCCGCCGATAGTCTTCCCCAGTCGCCGACGTCTGAGGGTGAGGACGCCATCATGGATTGGTTTAAGGAAAAGAATCTTCTGTTTGTCTCTCATCCCGCTCCTGTGGTCGCTGGGGAAAAGGAATCCACCGCGTATACCCGTCGCATGATGGAGATGTCTTCAAAGGCGCAGGTGTCTGAAGCCTGGGGAAAAAGTTTGACTGTTCCCGAAGCTACCCTCGTGCCGGAGCCTCCTACTTCCGTTGCCGATATGATGGATATCGCCGACGGGTATCAATATGGCTTTCCGCAGCAGCGTGTGCTTGAGGTAAATTTTCGTACATACTTCTACGTGACGATCAGACGCTTCGGTGAAATAATGTTTTGTCATCTTGATGTGTAGATGATGAGGAGCGAGCATTGTAACCACGTGCTGTATCAGTTCTTCAAAGCGAAATCTCTGAAGCTCGAGGCTAAGCTTCGTCATTGAGAAAAGGAATTATCTGCGGCTGAGGTGGAAATTGAAGAGCTGAAGAAAAGCCTTAAGGAGAAAGAGAAGCTGGGTGAAGCAGAGGCTGATCTTCGGTCAGAACTTGTTGCAGTGCGCGCGGAGTTAGAGC
Organism: Papaver somniferum; assembly: GCF_003573695.1. Classification (NCBI taxonomy): domain Eukaryota; kingdom Viridiplantae; phylum Streptophyta; class Magnoliopsida; order Ranunculales; family Papaveraceae; genus Papaver; species Papaver somniferum. The sequence goes on from NW_020641039.1 coordinate 1,938,892, forward strand.
AAACTCGTAGCCAAGTTTCCACTTTCATAGGTTTGGTTATTTTCCCTCGCCGTATGTCGTCATTCTTTTATCTCTTAGTTGTTCTGTCTGAGTCTCCCCACCCTATCTCCAGTGGGTGGCGTCCCCGAGCTGATATGGCTTCGAAACGAGAGAGTTCGGCAAAAATATCGTATTAGAGATTTGGTTGAGAAAATTAAGAGTGACGCTAAGAAATGGGATGCTCGGGCTGAGGTATGGCGCGCGCGGCATGTTCAGATGGTCGACATGCAAAATCTGTATAACCATGATCGTGCTTTATTTAATGGCACACTGCTGTGGACCCGTGATAATCTGCGGGAAGCCCGTGAGCGCACTTCCTTGTTGGAATCTAGGATTCAGCGGTTGGAAGAAGAATTACAGACGGCTCGATCCATTCCTCTTTCAGGGGTCCAGGATAATATGCTCTGTCTTGCCAGAGAAAGAGATGATGCTCGTGCTGAAGTCTACGCTCTCAGCAATGCTCTTTCCGCGTCTCGTGCCGACGTGGCTCGTCATGCTGAGTCTGAGAGGAATCTCGAAGTGTGCATGTACAGACTCAGCAAAGGGGTCTCAGAGATAAATACAGAGGTCGACCACCTTCGTCATATGGACTCGATGAAGCAGGTAGAATTAGATGCCTGTCAATTTACTCTCACCAACCTTCAACTAGACTATAAGAAATTATCCGCGGAATATGATTATCTTGATGAAGCGCGAGATGCGGTTGTTAATGAGTTTGAAGAGGCTTCGGCTTGTGTCGAAGGTATAATCCCATTTCATCGAGTGTGACCTTGTCTTTTTTCTACGCTAACTCCGTGGTGTTGTCTTTTTCAGAGCTCGAGGGACGCCTTCGCGTCACAAATGAAAAACTTGAAAAGGCTCAATCTTCCTTAGCGCAGCAGGAAGAACAGACCAATCATTTCAAGAATTTAGCAGCAACCCGCGAGGAGGCCGTTGGTGCTGCTTCTAGAGAAGTGAATCGGCTATCTTCGTTATTATCCCAAGCCCAACAGCGGACAACAGTTATTAAACACAAGGCTCGTTGTCAATTGGCTGAGGAGACGAACAAGATGCTGGAGAGGATAGAACTTGGCCTAAGGAATGAACATGGTCTCGTGAAGAACTATCCTCGTCGTCCCGTTCCTTCTGCCTTGCCCAGCTCCTCGGGCCCTTCTTCTGGTGGGAGCGTCCCATCAAGTCTTCGGAATAATCCTGCCGATGGGGCCGCCACTTAGGTAGAGATCGCAGCGTTTTGTAGGATCCGCGGCATCATTATACTTTTTGTAATCATGTAACAAGGATATTTTTTGCTGATGATCCTGTAAAAGGAATTTTTTTTGATTGTGTATCCTTGACTTTGGCCTTTCACTTCTTGTAATCACCCTTTATGAAATGAATCCTCTTCTTGATATACCTACAATGTTGTTTTGTTTTTATTTTAAGTATTTGTGAAAAATCAAAACAAAATTTTTTAAGTGTTTTTGAGTGCGATACTGAAGGAAGGTACCTTCGTGATCGTCTTGACACCAGTCACCCCGCTGGCGAATCCTGGGCCAGAGGATTCCCAGACGGTGGGGGCCGGGGCAACGTTCTAGGATATGGGATTTAAAATATTTACGCACCCATTCCGTCGACCCGTTGCCTTAAGATTGGTTGGGTATCTCTTTCTGCTAGGTTCCTTCCCCCTGGTCCTACACTTATGGACACTGATGGGGGAGCCCTGAGAGATTGTAGATTAACTACTTTCCCCAAAATTGTAGGTAGATTCTAATAACTTGATAATTTGAAAGCTTGTTTGATTGATAAGTTGAGGTCTGCAATTCCTCTTCCAGAGATAGAAACATGTGGAGCGGTCAGGCTCCTTTCTTCTTCTGGTATACTCCAAGCAGGTTCAAATCTGCGTTGCTTCTATGGGAAGTATGGTTTGAGCCACTTAGCATTCCAAGGATGCCGGAGGACCTCGCCTTTTAGATTACGAAGGTAGTAAGAACCATTACCCGCAATGTCGTGGATCATAAACGGTCCTCCCCATGTAGGTGCTAACTTTCCCCATTTCTTTTCTTGCTGATACCGTGGGATTGTTCTCAACACATACTGTCCCTCTACAAAATTCCGTAGCTTTACCTTTTTGTTGTACTCCCTTGCTAGTCTTCGTTGATAATTTTCCATCTTTTGCAATGCTACTTCCCTTCTTCCTTCCAAGTCGTCCAACCTTTCTAACATCATATCTGTTGTGAGGTTTTTCTCCCAAGCTTCGGTCTTCGTGGTTGGCATGAGGATTTCCGTAGGTATGACTACTTCAGCTCCATAAGTTAGAAGAAACGGGGATTCCCCGGTAGCGGATCTTCGTGTTGTCCTGTATGCCCATAAGACATTGTGCAGTTGTTCGCACCATCTTCCCTTATGCTCGTCTAATTGTTTTTTGAGTATAAGGGCGAGGGTCTTGTTGGTAGCTTCCGCTTGTCCGTTGCTTTGAGGGTATAAGGGGGTGGACTTGTTCTTTCTTATTTTGAAGGTGTCGAAGAGCATGTCTATATTTTTTCCCTGTAATTGCTTGCCGTTATCAGATACAATTTCCGCAGGTATACCAAATCTGCAAATGATGTTCTGGAATATGAAAGTGAACACATCCGCGTCTCTGATCCTGGCCAAGGCCTTAGCCTCCACCCATTTACTGAAGTAGTCCGTGGCTACTATAAAAAATCGTCTCTTCCCTGATCCTTTGATGAAAGGCCCGACGATGTCTACGCCCCATTTTGCAAATGGCCACGGGCTATCGACAGAGTTTAACATTGTTGTCGGCGCGTGGATTTTTTTCGCGAAGCGCTGACATTCTTCACATCGTCGGGACATCCTCGCAGCATCTTGTATCATGGTCGGCCAGTAATATCCTTGCGTTTTTGCCTTGTCAGTAAGTGATCTCATGCCGCTATGATTCCCCGCGTCACCATAATGGATATCATTTAGAATTCGATGCCCCTCTTTCCGGGACAAGCAGCGTAGTAATGGTCCAAGGAAGGATTTTCTATACAGGACCCCCTCCCGAAGATCATATCTTCCCACTTTGGAGAGCATCTTCCTAGCTTGTTTCCGATCCGCAGGTAGGCTTTCTTTTTCGAGAAAGGCATGTATTGTCACCCTCCAGTCATCTTCGTTGCTGAAGTCTTCATCTTGATTTGCTCTTGACAGGATGTCTTCTTCATCAAAGTCATTATGGATGTCTTCTCCTACCTGGTCTTCGATATTTTCTTCCATCACATCTTGATTGGTAGCGAAGGAGAATTGAGATGCAATCGAAGGCTCGTATACCCTTGCTATTTTAATACCTTCGGCATTTTTATCCCTCAGCATGGATGATATATATGCTAGGGCATCCGCGTGCCTGAGGTCCCTTCTGCATAAGTGCTGGAACTTAATGTTCGGGATTTGTGATGCCAATGTTTGGACCAAGGCCATGTAAGCTGAAAGGGTGTCATCGTACACATTATACTCGAGCCCAATTTGCCGTATGACAAGCTGCGAATCACTTGTCAGCCTTACATCGGTTACCCCCATCTCTATTATTATACGTAGGGAATGTACGACAGCTTCGTATTCAACAATGTTGTTGGTATGCTCTTTGAATTCCAATCTAAGTGCCTGTATAATCCTTTCTCCAGTTGGGGTGATAATGACAATACCTATTCCTGCTTCTTCCTTATTTTTAGATCCGTCGACAAAGACTTCCCATTGTCTATGACTCGCAGGTTCGAGGATATCCATTGGATCCTTGATTTCTTCCTCGGCTTCTGGTATTCCCTTAATCTCTTCGTCGTTGTCTAGGGGGAGGTCTGCTAAGAAATCTGCCAGCACTTGGGACTTCTGAGAATGTTGAATTTCATGAATGATGTTGAATTGGTCCAGATGGGTGTTCCATTTGGCTATTCGGCCCACTTTTCCCGTGCTTTTGAGGACTGCTTCCAATGGTGCTTTGCATGGTACCCTGACGAGGTGAGTGAGGAAGTAGGTTCTCAGTTTTTGGGTAGCCCATACTAGTGCGAGGATGAGTTGTTCAATCTTAGTATAATTTCTTTCCGCGGAATTGAGCGTTTTGCTGACGTAATAGATAGGCTGTTCTACCTTTGTGTTGGTTTTGACTAATACCGCGCTGACTGCGTCCTCCGTTGCTGCTATGTACAGTGCCAAAACTTCATCAGGGTCTGCTTTCTGCAGGATTGGGATTGAAGCTAGATGTTCTTTGATTTTTTGGAATGCTTCCTCGCATTCGGCGGTCCATTCGAACCTGCTCCCTTTTTTAAGAATATTGAAGAAATGTTTGCATTTGTCCGAGGACCGTGCAATAAATCTGCCCAACGCTGCTATGGACCCATTGAGCTTCTGCACTTCCTTCAGATTCTTTGGTGACGGCATCTCTACTATGGCTTGAATCTTAGCTGGGTCTACCTCGATGCCCCTTTTCGTCACCAGATACCCGAGGAACTTCCCCGAGGTGACGCCGAAAGTACATTTCTCCGGATTCACTTTCATGTGATGCTGTCTCATTGCTTCGAAGATATTCCTCAGGTCCTGGTGGTGATTTTTACGCAGATTGCTTTTTACGAGCATGTCGTCCACGTAGACTTCTAGGGTTCCTCCAATCCATGGCTTGAAGATAGCATCGACCATCCTTTGGTATGTTGCCCCTGCGTTTCGGAGCCCGAAAGGCATTCTGGTATAGCAATAAAGGCCATGTGGGGTATAGAACGCTGTGTGTGGCTGATCTTCTTCTGCCAGGGCTACTTGGTTGTAACCAGAATATCCGTCCATGAACGACAGCTCTTTGTACCCCTCAACTGCTTCAACCAGTTGATCTATGCTCGGCAGGGGATAGCTGTCCTTTGGACATGCCTTGTTGAGATTAGTAAAGTCGATGCATATTCTAACCCCTCCATTTTTCTTAGGAACAATGACCATGTTGGAGATCCAGGTAGGGTATTTGACTTCCTTGATAAATCCTGCATCTAGTAGCTTCTGAAGTTCTGTTTCTACCGCCTCATGATATTCTGGAGCCACTTTTCGTATTTTCTGCCTGAACGGGGGTGTGCCCGGTTTGATGCGTAGCTCATGTTGGATTACTTTTGGGTCAATCCCCGGCATATCTCCTAACTTCCAGGCGAACACATCCGCATATTCCTTAAGTAATTTGGTTAAGGAATGTTCTCTTCCTTCGTTCATGATGGTCCCAATTTTGACCATCTTCGGGTCTTCTTCCGTTCCTATGTTGATTTCCTTTATGGGTTCTACTGGCGTGAACACAGGCTTCGGGTTTCCGAGAACTGGGGCGCTCTTTAATTGCTATTTAGCGTGTTTCTGCTCTTCGCTGGTTGTTGAGGTACTTGTTTCCGAGCCTTGGACATTACCATCTTTCGTCAAGCCTTTTCCTGTAGTTTCCTTAAGGAATAGGTCTACGGCTTTCTCTTTCGCGGTTTCTTGGTTTCTTACTCTTCGGATTTTTCGCTGCTCTTCTTGACCATTGTTGATATGATCCTGAGTGGCCTGACATTCTCGCGTAGCGATTCGATCTCCCTTGATCTCCATTATTCCCTCAGGTGTTGGAAATCTGAGGTATTGGTGGTATGTTGCCGCAACTCCTTTGAGCTTGTGTACCCATTGTCGTCCAATAATGGCGTTGTAGGGGGAATGGGTATCCACCACACTGAATCAGGTATCCAGTTTCATGGGCCCTGCGTTGACCTGTAACACGATGTCTCCCAAGGGCTTCGTGGCTGCTCCATTGAATCCGTAGATGGTGTGATAAGAGGTCATCAACTGTTCATCATGGAGCTTCATCCGTTTGAATGCATCATAGAAAAGGATATTTACAGAGCTTCCCCCGTCTATGAGGATCTTTTTGAGGTTACATCCAGCTACTGGTAATGTTAGGACCAAGGGATCGTTATGGTCTTCCATATCTTCTTCGATATCCTCGGCATCGAAGATGACAGGAGATTCCATCCATTCTTCGTGTTCGTCCACCGCTATCCCATCGACCTTATATAACTCGCAGCGGTCTTCGAATTGCTTCCGTAACCTTTTCCCAATCTGCGCTGTGAGTGAGGGTCCTGTGGCTTCGGAACACGAGATGGTGTTGATTGTTCGGTTTTCTTCCGGAAGTTGGACTAGTTTGGTTCGTTTGGATCTGTCCTCGGTAACCTCCTTTCGTGTGTAATGTTTGAGCTCTCCCGCATCAATTAATTTTTGGATCATTATTTTAAGGTTCTTGCATTTTTCGGTCTGGTGTCCGTTGAAACAGTGATAGTCACAGTAATCTTTAGACTTCTCGGATCTCGGGGGCTGCTTTCCCTTAGACCATGGCCACTCTAAGTTTTCCCTCCCTTTGATCTCTCGTAGGATACGAGCATAGCTAGCGTTGAGTTTCGTGTAAACTTGATCTTCGAATTTCCGGTCGCCTGTTCTTCGTTCATCCCTCCGTTCCTTCCTATATTCGTGAGGTCTCTCATCTGAGCAACCCCTTTTGGCCCCATTGGTTTGTTCCGCTGAATTGGTGCGGTGAGACCTCTGCGGATATGCCCTCGGGTTTTCCCGTTGAATTTCTTCAAGTCGAGCGTGCTTCTCGATAATTATTCGGAGATCTCCTTCTGTCTTGGGCACGCTCCCGTGAATTTCAACAAATAGGGGACTCATTCGGTCTAAGCCCCATTTATAGCAGTTGATGCTTACCACTGGGTCCACGCTCCCTATGGCTTGGCAGATCTTATGCCATCTGTTTGTGTACTCCCTCGTGGTTTCCTTGTAGCCAATTGCTAGTGAAAAGAGCTTATCCATCCCGGTGTTTACAGTTTTGTTGTACATGCATGTTCTTAAGAATTTCTCTGCGAGTTGGTCGTATGAGTGGATGGAGTTTGGTGGCAGATTATCAAACCATGATAACGCCGATCCCTTCAAGATTGACGGGAAGTATCTACAGAGTATGGCGTCGTTCTGACCCCATCTAGCTAAGACACGGTTGTAGTACCGAACATGTGCAGCAGGGTCGCTGGATCCATCATAGTATTCGAACGTCGGGACAGGGCATTTCAGTGGAATAGGGGTGTTGGCCAAGCGATGCGTTAGGGGCGTGGAGTTAGCTTCTCTCATGAACTCTTCTAACCTTCCCCCACCTTGTTTATTTTTTAATTGCCTGATCTCTGCCATCATCTCATCTCGTAGTTCCTCCATTGCGCGTTGGTGCTCTAAATTCTTCAGCTCATTACCGTCCGACTCTCCATCGTCATAATCCGGGTCGGATACGCTACGTCTCCTTGTCACGTCTTCATTAGCCGCTAGGACGACTCTACAGTCTTGGTTTGGCTCTGGTGCTTTGGAGCTTGCTTCATCAAGTTGTTGGCTGGTCTTCGTGCTTAGAGCAATCCTCTCCTTTAAATCTTGATTTTCTCTGGCCAACAGAGCTACAGCTTCTGCGTAAACCTGCTGGTTCTTCCTCAGTTCCTCAAGCTCAGCCATTAGTCGGTGTGATTGGTTGGACCCCTGATTGGGAGTCCCAGCGCGTGCCGCTACAGCCGTGGTGCCGCCCTCCTCCATGGTATGTACTAAAGGTGGCAGGGGTTCAGCTTCGGTTGCTGGTGTTTCCAAATTGGAGTGAGCGCCCCTCTGCAGTGCCAGAGCCGCCGGTATGGTTTGATTCTGATTATTTGTTAGCGGCATTCCAAAGGTTAGCAGGTGCGCGGGTTGGAATGTTCTGGATTCATCCACCCTTTCTCTTGGTTGATTAAGTTGACTCATGGCGAAGGTATTGCTAGCCTCCGCAGCCTTCGGAACTACCGCAGCCTCCCCGTACTTTATCGTTGCTGCTCTGAGAGTCGCCGCTGCAACTGAATTAGCGTTCATGGGTGAAGTGATTTCTGCAGTATCTTGCCTTCGATTGGTCACTTTAGCTTTATCTCCTTTCTGCTTGCTTCGGGTGATGATCGGGGTTGTCCTGGGCGTTTCTTTTGACAAAGCTTTGGATTTTCCTGCTTCCTGCGTCTTTTCCATCACGTGCCCTTTTGTTGATACTGAAATCTCGCGTAAACTTGCCTTCTTTACTCACAACACGTTCTCTCTGCATAAGTTATTTCAAACAACAGAAACGGGAATATCCGCGTGAAGCGGGTTAGTTGGCGAAATACAATTTTTCAAGAGGGAATTAATACCCGCAGGCTATAAAATACGGGTTAGAGTTTTATTAAAGGCGATCCTTAGTATAAAAACTACGAAAATTGTAAATCCGATGGATTAGAACAATAACCCGCTTAGAACAATAACTCTTATCAAAGACCAAAGGTGGGTTTTTGAACATAATACAGTTGACGAATGATCTATACGGTCCGAGCTGATAAAATCAGAGCAATCATATGCCAAATTAAAATGAAATCACAGGACAAGATAAATCTTTTACCGGGACGAAGTCCCTGTTTCTAGCGCCAAATTGTGAGCACACGAACCACGTGGGTGTCCGAACGCTCACAATCAATCTTTAACATCTAAGGAGATTATGATGAAGGTACCCTGGTGTTGATTCATTGGCTCAAAACCTTCGGGTTTATCATGGCCTCCTCCAACCACTCCAGGCGTGGCGTTTGTGCATGGGATATAAGTATTAAGGAAAACAAAACATATCAGCAAACACGTGCGGAGCTAAATGAATGTAAAGTGCTGAAATGTAAATAAGACCAAGGTTTACGTGGTTCAACACTAAGGCCTACATCCACGGGATTTGTTGTTCTACTATGTTCTTCACGGTTACACGAATAGTTGAATGATTTTTGGGGTTTACATGTTTCTCTCCTCTAAGGGATCAACTTACCTTTACTATTTCTCTCTCTCTCTCTCTCCTTCCCTTCCTGATGTTTTTGCCTCCCCTTCCTCTTGGTGGAGATTGGGTATTTATAAGGTTAGAACGTGGGACCCATCTCTGAAGACCGTTGGAACCTTATCATCTTGTGTCCTTGCGTCCATCACGCGGAGGTCTGCGCTTCCCCCTTGATCCCGCAGAGGCATCCTCGCTCGTTCCACAGGTTGGTCGACACGTACACTGCTCAGAGTGTTTAATGTGGGTAGTTGAGGGGTCTGCTCGTGTCAGACAAGTGTCTTCTGCCCCTGTCAGTCCGTGTCAGCTAACTTTCTCTCCACCGTTGATCTTAGCTCCTCTTTTGGGGATGAGATAAAGTAACTCCTCGGGGTTTATTTGGTGTTTCGTGACCCATCATGTTTTGATGTTTTTGGCCTGCATGCTTTCCACGTACCTCTTTATATACACGTGTCTGATAGTGAGATATATGTGTACACAACAAGCTTGATAAGATATTTGACCAAAGGTTTGATAAGATGCTAGAGTGCTTACTGCACCAAGTGTGGAGTTCATAACCAATCATTATTTACTATTTCTTGTCTTGTTAGAAATTTGGGCACGAAAATAAGTATTGAGCACGTTATATCCGATTTAACAGATGTTATATCTGACATAACGGTAGACTGTGTCACGTGAATTGTGTTTCAGTTTATATGGAAAGAGCACATGCACTTGAAATTAGGAGGGGATTGAGGGGAGCACTTCCGCTTTCTTTTATCCATTTTCAAGGGCAAATCCAAAGGCCCATGCACGCGGACTTCTTTATTTTCATTTCATACTACATATATTTGCTTCCTATTTTTGGTTTGGACAGTGGAAATGGAATATTTAATTTATCTAATTTATATGGCGCCCATATTCCCTGCACCCAGTGCACCCACCATTAGGTGGCATCCCAAGTATTCATTTTCGCAGAAAACAAACTAAATTACAATTGTTAGGTTACTGTTCATTTGTTTCACTGCTATTTATTTCATGATTATTATCACATCCAAAGAAATCTAGTTACATCTTAATCTCCAAACTAGCAAAATCTTATTTTTGATCCTATCAATCACCCAGCGTTCGGATCTTGATATATATAATCATGATTGAACCCATAATTCCATTTCTTAAGTTTGGTCATTCTTCTTTACCATTCAATCAGGCATCATAGAGTCTAATTGGGATGGCCATCAAACTCAAAGACAAAAAGAATATGAAACCTAAAATAAATCTGTCTAAGTGTTGATTTTTTGATCAAGATGATATAACCGACCAAAATAAAATGATATAAGAAAACTAGCCATTCAACTTTCTTTATTAAACCATCATAATCCCCGAATCAGTAAAGAGTCCTCCATTGAACTTCATTGAACAATATTTGAAGAGATTGAACTTTTATTATAAATCAAATATGATTATATGTTGAGGTTTTCAGGATTTAGTTCTCATGCCACAATAATTAATTCTCTAGATTTATTTGATTTTTTCTTTAGATTGTTTATCGAATTGAGTAAATAAGAAAGGCAAACAACGAGTACAGGAAGGGATGATGATTTGGCTTCTGATGTAGATGACACCTAATGTTGGGTGCACGGAATCTGGGTGCCATATATCACGGTTGTAAGCATATACATTTTTCACCTAAAGTCTCCAAAAATAAAAAACAAATGTTAAAGACCATATACATAGTACACAATTTTGTAAGGAAGTTAAAGATAACGACATTTTTTCTAAAATAATGAATGTAAGAGATTCATATCACACCGGGTAGGAGGAGAGTTGTGAAAAAGCGGGGGTCTAACAACACCACCCAATATTTCGATTAGCAATCTGTATGGACTAACTCTGAAATACTTTGCTAGAGAATCAACTAGACAGTCAGACTCAATCTAGATAAAAGTATCTCAAGAAGTTAATATCTCTCTCTTGATTTCATTTTTACTCAAGTTAAAAACAATAGCGAGTCTTTATCAAATACAAGGAATACTTGGACGGCACCAAAGACCAATGTCCAAGGATCAATCAATACCAATCAACAACCAAAGGTTGGATTTCCAATTGATGATCACGAACGCGCAACCTGTATTATTTCAATTATATAAAATATAATGCGGAAAAGAAATATATAACACAGACACCAGAAATTTTCTTAACGAGGAAACCGCAAATGCAGAAAAACCCCGGGACCTAGTCCAGATTGAATACACACTGTATTAAGCCGCTACAGACACTAGCCTACTGCAAACTAACTTCGGACTGGACTATAGTTCAACCCCAATCAGTCTCCCACCGATCCAAGGTACAGTTGTACTCCTACGCCTCTGATCCCATCAGGATACTGCACACTTGATTCCCTTAGCTGATCTCACCAACAACCAAGAGTTGTTGTAACCCAAAATCACAGAATTGATAACAAACAGATCTGTCTCACACAGAAAAGTCTATAAAAGGATAAATCTGTCTCCCACAGATAAACCCTAGGTTTTTCCGTCTTTAGATATAAAATCAAGGTGAACATGAACCAATTGATAATCTGGTCTTATATTCCCGAAGAACAACCTAGATTAATCAATCACCTCTCTACAATCCTTCCTGACTACACAAGCGGATTGTCGAGGAATCACAAACAGTGAGACGAAGATGTTTGTGACTTCTTTATCTTGCCTATCGGAGAACTCTCACGATCTCAAGCCAATCAATCGATTGTACTCGTACGATGGAAGATGCAAGATCAGATCACACAATTACGATAAAGTAGTATCGGTCTGGCTTCACAATCCCAATGAAGTCTTTAAGTCGTTAACCTGATTTTAGAGAAGAAAATCAAAGGTTAATGGAGATCGACTCTAGAGGGCGCACTAGTATCACACAGACGTGTGGGGATTAGTTTTGCACAATGCTAGATGTCTCCTTTATATAGCCTTCAAATCAGGGTTTTGCCTTAGTTACAAAGCAATCCATATTCACTGTTAGATGAAAAACTGATTTAGATTCAAGCTAATATTTCTCAACCGTTAGATCGAAAACTTAGCTTGGCACACACACTTGGGTAGAGGTTTACTGGGTTCGTGAAAACCATTCCCAAACGTGTACTTGTATGTTGGTTCAACATAGTAACCCAAAAGGTTAACCATATGAGAATTTCATATTAACCTTGTTCTTCTTCACCATAACTAGTTCAATTGACTCAAATGAACTAGTTAAAGAGTTGTTCAATTGCTATGAGATCTTATGTAACTACACAAGACACAATTGAAACAAGGATGATTCGATTCGATTGAATCGTCTCATGAAAATTATAGCCACGGTTTGCATAAAGCATTCCTTAGTAATTTAATGATTCATGTTCAGAGCACATCTTTAGATCATAACCTTTTAAGTTCAAAAAAAAGTTCGCGGACTTAAGTTAATCGGTTGAGTTTTTCCAAACCCAGCAGAAATTCTCGGAAAGAGAACTTCCGCCAGTTCGCGGACTGAGTTCGCGGACTTAGCACACAAACGAGTTTTTGGAAAATCCCAGCAGAAATTCTCGGTCGAGAACTTCCGACAGTTCGCGGACTTGGCAAGCCAATTCCACAATCCTCCCGATTTCTCTTGATCAATAAAGTTCGAAAACTTCGGTTCAAGGAATACATGGTTATGTAGTCTAAACTCTCATTTCAATCATTGAAACATTCTCAGAGGACGCTATGTAGCCGTTATTCACATACCGATTCACGTCAGAGCAATTCTCAAAGTGATTGAAACTTTTCATGACTTTCGTCACTAGGTGAAGATAAACTTGATTAAAGAAAAACGCTTTACCAACACACGATTTCGAGATAAAAGATAAGCAATGAATGCTCAGCTCGAAATGTCAAGTGTGTATGATCTAGTCTATAGAGCATACGACTTTTGTCTCATAAGAAGTAGGAGATATAAAAGATAGACTTTTGAGTGATAGACAAGTTCAAGTCTCCACATACCTTTTTGTTGATGAAGTTCCACGGTTCCTTGTATAGATCTTCGTCGTTGTATGATGAATCTCCATGAAGTCCTTGAGCTCAACTACACTTTTCTATCCTAGTCCGAGACTTAGCTATGTAGGCTAGAAATCAAGACTTATAGTTTTGATCACTAACGTTGACAAACATGCTTGAGATATCAACGCATGCGAGGTTGACCGATCTATGCTCTAACAATCTCCCCCTTTGTCAATTTTAGTGACAAAACTATTAATACATATGGAATACAAAAAAGATAAACTTTAGTGGCTCCTATTCCATAGTCTAATCTTCAACGTTCCTTGAAATCTTCGTCCTTCCAAGTACTTCAATGATCCCAAAGGTTGTAAGTTTAGCACCATCGTTGTTGAAGATCCGTAGCTACAACAATGAGAGAAATCGAGATTCTCGATCATTATTATACAGTGTCATAGTATTATTATATAACATCAAAGTCCAATTGTATCACGACTTTAACAATATTACTATGGTGATATGTATCACTCCCCCTTAGTCAATACTCCATCTCGATCATGGAAACCACTCCCCCTTACACAATGATCCGAAAACCATATGTATTTGTAGTGTGAACTACAATATTTCTCCCCCTTTTTGTCAATAAAATTCGCAAAGGTACAAGAATGGGATCATAATGAAATTTCCACAAGAGACATTTCATGACCAAAAGAAAAATACATACCAACTTAATTTAGATGCAATCTAATATCCGAAGCTAACAACATTCATCAAGGAGTTTTAAGATACAAGATAACCCCTATAAAATTCCGTAGCGGCACTCCCCGCAAGATATTACCATTAAGCACAAGTTCAAAAGAACTCTCCCCCATTTGATGTCATTCCCGAGAGAACAACAAGAGCGACCTTAATTTCGAAAGAAAAGAAGGATTTTTTTTTATTGGACACCAAAAACCATAGGAATGATTTTCTATATCCAAAGCTCAACCAAATTAATCACAAGTAAACCCATGATTAATTCAATTGGAATACGCAACTAAATCAAACCACAAAAATGATCAATTTAATTGAAAGTGCTCAATCATAAGTAAACTCACGGAGCTACGACTAAGTCAATCACACGGAGATGACTAACTTAACCGTTCCAATACTCAACATAAGGAAAACCTTACGGAATAAATGACTACATTAACTAAAGAACATGCTAGTGTAGCCTTTCATATACTCAACACAAGAATTTGTGGAATATATGAAAAATCAACTTGATTAATTACAAGAGAACCTATAATTAATCTAATTGGAATACAAATAACCAAACTAATCACCGAAGTAATCAATTTAATTATTTTGGGCTCAACATAAGAGAACTTATGGAACCCCGACTAAGTTCATCATAGAATATGACAACCTTAAATATACATGTACTCAACATAAGAAATAAAACTTATGGAGTACTAACTAAATAACCAAACTAGTTGATTAATTTTGTTCCTAATGCTCGACACATAACATCTTATGGAACAACCAACAAATCCAAGGTAAATCGACTTAGTTGTAAGGTGCTCAACATAAGACACACAACAGAGCCTTCACGGTAAAATAAAATAAAATGGATCAATGAAGATCAATACCGTGGATAACATACAGGGATCTATTGTATTTTCCATCATAACGACATAATAGACTTTATCCTTGTTGAACAAAAGATTTTATCCTATTTTCCATCAAATTAATGATTACATAGGCTTAACTTTTGTATATGTCAAAAGTCCATTCGCCCTTTCATCAATAAGAATATCGATTCATGAACGACTTTACTTTTGACTGCAATATGGGACCTTCAAATTCACAGACGTAAACAATACATATCCCATAAAAATATTGCAATATCACAAACCATTAAAATACTGCAATAAACATCATCCTCCGACTATTTTTAGAATTTAATACTAATAAACCTAAAAAATAACATAAGAAGATGAAAACAAAAATAGCTATGTGTAGTCACAATCATCGCTATTCAAAGCCCTAGTTATTCTTCCAACTAATCCAAAAAGGAAGACATACTAGGTAAACAACTAGAACCAAGATCATATGAAACGCTAAAATCCTGTCTGCAACCAGGGATTGAACAAGAACGAGTTCCTCAGTTGCCTTCCTTAGTTCGTCTTTTAGGTGGTCTAGATTCCTGTTGCGATACCAAGATGTTCGAGAACGATCTTAAAGTCTCCAAGAAGATTTCCTACTAATTCTGAAGAAATCTGAACTGGCAGTTTGTCCTCGTTTTCATGATCAAGAGTATGAAAGCATGAGATATCAATGGGACATAGTTCAACATCATCAACCTTGTTGCTTCCCTTCATTGTGCACCAAAAAGACTTTTAGAAAATCTTTTTGCACTTTTGGAACACAATATATATATATATAAGGAATTCCTTCAAACCCTAGGAATCATGACGTTCATGAGGATTGGAGCGTGTACTAAAGAAACGGGCCTATGATAGACTAGGAAGCCCAAAAAAAGTACAGATGTTGAGGAGCAAATGGAATAAAGTAACAACGAATGCAGTATAATCCTGACAGCTTTCTCAAGACGAAAAATCCTGAGAATCAAGAGCATTCCTTTTTAACATGACAGAAATTAAAAAGAGATGCAACATGAACATGTCAGGGTGTAATAAGATGAGCATCTTTCTCATCATTGTTTACTTCTTATTTTTCCTTTTCATCGGTATTTAACAAACTACCTGGTTTAATTGAAGAAGTATTATCAAGAGAAGATTTAGAAGTACCTGGGTTAACAACATTCCATGTTTTCTTGATATTCTGTCTTAGTCTGTTTATATGAATCTTCAGACCAGAGACTTGATTGTTGACATGTAAGAAGTCTGAATTGGAAGTCTTGGATTCACAGTCCTTTTTGAGAACACTAGAGGAACTTGAATCGTTTTTCTTTCTGATGTTCCTTTTTCTCCTTCCAGACTGATTTACATCACTGTCACACTTTTGTTGTTTTTCCTTCCACCACTGTAGGTATCCTTCGGTTTGAATATATAATTAGGAAAAGTCCTATCACAGTATGTCCCAGGAATGACTCCAATCTGTGATATAGGTTTAACAACTTATTTGGACATCCAAGTAACAATGTTGTGAAGTTTTTCATTCCTAATCCGAAGGCGACACCTTCGCTCAGAGTGTCCTTTGTTTCCGCAGTAATAGCAGTTGAAGGACCTACGTTCAGTAGTTCTCTTTTGAGCATTTTTAGAAGAAGTAGACTCCTTGTTTTTACAAGCTGACACAGGTTCTTCACATGGAGAAATATTAACAGCTTTAACAAACTTAGTCTTACCACTGTTAGGAGCGTCTATTCCTTTATATCCCAGACCACGTTTATCATGATGTTCTTTACAGGCTCCCAACATAGAAGACAGTTTTGTAGAGCTAGAACCGAACCTATTTAGATTTTCTTCCAGTGATTTTACCTTATTAAGAGCAGCAGTGAGTTTGGTTTCCAAGGATTTATCTCTGATAAGAAAACTGCGTTCTTTGTCATTGAAACACTTCTGTTGAGATTCACATCTTGCTTCACTTTAGGAATACCTCTCTTTTAATATACAGAAGTTACGAAGAAGATTATCACATTCAGATTTTTTTGAGCTAACCTGTTCTTCATGCTCTTTAACGGTAGATTGTAACAGTTTGTATCCACCATCATAACCTTTGAAGAGTTTTCTCAACTTTCTGATTTCTTGACAAAGAGGACTCATATACTTTCTCAAGAAAGCAGTTGTCCTTGTTTCCTTCAATTCACGATTAAACAACTTAATTTATTGATAAACTTCCTCATCAAGACTCTGTTCTTCTTCTGAATCACTGTCATCTGAAAGATCATCCAACTGTTAATCAAGAGATTTTTTTCCAGTTGAATGCATATTCGGTAGAAGGAGACGATGATTAGTTTTTATCAAAGGTTTCAGATCTCTCAAGCTTATCTGAATAACCCAGAACTGATGTTGCGTTATCAGAGATAGTATTCTTGTCCATAGAGTCAGATCGCTACAAACACATACTTTTAAGGTCTTTAACGTGTTTGCCTGCTCTGATACCAATTGAAAAAGCGGGGGTCTAACAACAACACCCAATATTTCGATTAGCAATCTGTATGGACTAACTCCGAAATACTTTGCTAGAGAATCAACTAGACAGTCGGACTCAATCTAGATAAAAGTATCTCAAAAAGTTAGTATCTATCTCTTGATTTGATTTTTACTCAAGCAAATAGAAATCTGCGAGTCTTTATGAAAGAGAGATAACTTGGACGGTACCAAAGACCAATGTCCAAGGATCAATCAACTACAATCAATAACCAAAGGTTGGATTAGGGAACTTGATGATCTTAACACACAACCTGTATTATATCAATTATATAAAATATAATGCGGAAAAGAAATAATACAGACACCAGAAATTTTGTTAACGAGGAAACCGCAAGTGCAGAAAAATTCCGGGACCTAGTCCAGATTGAATACACATTGTATTAAGCCGCTACAGACACTAGCCTACTACAAACTAACTTCGGACTGGACTATAGTTCAACCCCAATCAGTCTCCCACCGATCCAAGGTACAGTTGTACTCCTACGCCTCTGATCCCAGCAGGATACTGCGCACTTGATTTCCTTAGCTGATCTCACCCACAACCAAGAGTTGCTGTAACCCAAAATCACAGACTTGATAATAAACAGATCTTTCTCACATAGAAAAGTCTATAAAGGATAAATCTGTCTCCAACATATAAACCATAGGTTTTGTTCCGTCTTTAGATTTAAAATCAAGGTGAACAGGAACCAATTGATAATCCGGTCTTATATTCCCGAAGAACAACCTAGATTAATCAATCACCTGTCTACAATCATTCATGACTACACAAGCGGATTGTCTAGGAGTCACAAATAGTGAGACGAAGATGTTTGTGACTTCTTTATCTTGCCTATCGGAGAACTCTCACGATCTCAAGCCAATCAATCGATTGTACTCGTACGATAGAAGATGCAAGATCAGATCACACAACTACGATAAAGTAGTATCGGTATGGCTTCACAATCCCAATGAAGTCTTTAAGTCGTTAACCTAATTTTAGAGAATAAAATCAAAGGTTAATGGAGATCAACTCTAGTGGGCGCACTAGTACCACATAGACGTGTGGGGATTAGTTTAATTTGCACAATGCAAGGTGTCACCTTTATATAGCCTTCAAATCAGGGTTTTTCCTTAGTTACAAAGCAATCCATATTCACCGTTAGATGAAAACCTGATTTAGATTCAAGCTAATATTTCTCAACCGTTAGATCGAAAACTTAGCTTGTCACACACACTTAGGTAGACGTTTACTGGGTTCGTGAAAACTATGCCCAAATGTGTACTTGTATGTTGGTTCAACATAGTAACCCAAAAGGTTAACCATATGAGCATTTCATATTAACCTTGTTCTTCTTCACCATAACTAGTTCATTGACTCAAATGAACTAGTTAAAGAGTTGTTCAATTGCTATGAGATCTTATGTAACTACACAAGACACAATTGAAACAAGGATGATTCGATTCGATTGAATCGACTCATGAACATTATATCCACGGTTTGCATAAAGCATTCCTTAGGAATTTAATGTTTCATGTTCAGAGCACATCTTTAGATCATAACCTCTTAAGTTCACAAACAAGTTCGCGGACTTAAGTTAATCGGTTGAGTTTTTCCAAACTCAGCAGAAATTCTCGGAAAGAGAACTTCCGCCAGTTCGCGGACTGGGTTCGCGGACTGAGTTCGCGGACTTAGCACACAAACGAGTTTTTTGAAAATCCCAACAGAAATTCCCGGTCGAGAACTTCCGAAAGTTGGCGGAGTGAGTCTGCCAACTAGGTTCGCGGACTTGGCAATCCAATTCCACAATCCTCCCGATTTCTATTGATCAACAAAGTTCGAAAACTTCGGTTCAAGGAATACATGGTTATGTAATCTAAACTCTCATTTGAATCATTGAGACATTCTCAGAGGACGCTATGTAGTCGTTATTCACAAACCGATTCACGTCAGAGCAATTCTCAAAGTGATTGAAACTTTTCATGACTTTCGCCACTAGGTGAAGATAAACTTGATCAAAGCGAAACGCTTTACCAACACACGATTTCGAGATAAAAGATAAGCAATGAATGCTCGGCTCGAAATGTCAAGTGTGTATGATCTAGTCTATATAGCATACGAATTTTGTCTCATAAGAAGTAGGAGATAGAAGAGATATACTTTTGAGTGATAGATAAGTTCAAGTTTCCACATACCTTTTTGTTGATGATGTTCCACGGTTCCTTGAATAGATCTTCGTCGTTGTATGATGAATCGCCATGAAGTCCTTGAGCTCAACTACACTTTTCTATCCTAGTCCGAGACTTAGCTATGTAGGCTAGAAATCAATACTTATAGTTTTGATCACTAACATTGAAAAACATGCTTGAGATAGCAACGCATGCGAGGTTGACCGAGCTATGCTCTAACAAGTTGACCCCACTTGGGGAGGCGGGGCTTAGCCCCTTACCCGTCCCAGAAGGTGGCCAAATGAACAACTGCATCGTATAATGAAAACACCAATTCTCATTTAGTAGATTAACAATTGGAACCAAATTTAGAAATTATTTATTGTTTAAAGAGTTTGAGATATATAAATACTCTCAAAGAAAGTACTTTTGGAAAAATTATACAAAGATTTGAAATCAGTAAGTAACTCATGACATTGCCAACATCAATATTATTGATAGTTAAAAGAAAAATTATACTCTTTATATATTTGTATCAACATTTGATATTAGAGACACTCAAAAAATAAGATATTATTACAAAATAGATTTCCAACTCTAAATATTGCAAAGTATATGAAGTGCTTCCGGTAAATGAACATGTAATCAAGGAAATGTGTCGACACTTATTTTTCAGATTTCATATATTTGCATTAAGAATCAAGTGGCCAACTCAGCTTCTCTTCCAGACTCCAACTTCCATATAGATATAAATATATGATATTAAAGACACCGAAAAGATAAATGTTAGTTAATATAAAATAGATTGCCAGCTCTAAATAGTGCAATGCTTATGAAGTTATTCTCTTCAAAGAAGATGTAATCAAGAAAACACACTGCTATATCTTTCTTCAGAAATCATATAATTGTGTTAAGAATCAAGTGTCCAACTCAACTGTTCTTCCAGGGTCCAACTTCTTGTAGTCAAATGAAAACATAGTAACGACATGATTGTATTGAGGTTTTAGGAACGTGAAAAAAATCATTATATAGGCAAAGTATTTAATGTTTCTGGACTTTAAACACCGATACCTTCTCGGTTTTTATTATGCCCACTCTTGTTTGTAATTGGGATGTTGTTATGCACACATACATGTAGCTGATTTCGTTTCCAAGTCACTTATTCGATGTCTGAAATCATTTTTTTATGAATTTTCCTTTTGTCAAAAATAAAATAAATATTTTTATTAAATCTTACATTAAAGACACTACAAAATAATACAACATTAATATAAAATAGATTGTCAACTCTAAATAGTGCAAAAGAAAAATGAATTGCTTCCCGTCAAAGCAGGTGTAATCAAGAAAATGCACTAATATACCTTTCTTCACATATCAAACATATATTTTTAACTGCCAGTGTGAGGCTCTCTTGAATACCTCGCTGCAAGAGACACCTTACACTAGTGTGAATAATGTAGGGAAAAAGATAAAAAAAGCAAACTAAAAACCGTGTAGAATCATTCATGGCAGTGAAGACAATTTCATAATGCTCAGCGAACAGAGGCATGAGCATCTTCACCATAACCCATTCACATAATCATAACAATATATACAAGATTATGTCGATGTCATATATACGAAGTTCTAAAGATAAGCGTTATATTTCGTAGTCTAATTCGCTAATACTATGATCATACAATTATGGTCATGTCACATCACTAGAGTGTTAAACAATATGTACAGTATATTATACAAACATGAATTGATTTAAGAAGATTCTGATGATGGTGTAGAACAAACATTTTCACTGATCGAAAGACAATTTCGAGATCTCTTAAAGAAAAGAAATAAGAGATTTGTAAAAGATGTTCATCGATCTTCTCAGCCCCATGACCGAGTTCCAATCATGAACTAAAAGGATCAAGAAGAAGATGATGAATATCAACCATAGTGCTTCAAGTGTAAAGGTTTTGGTCATATGGATAAAGACTTTCCTAATCTTAGGAAATACACTGGAAGCAAGGCATTAGATGTAACTCTAGACGAGACCCCTGATTCATATAATTCTGAAGAAGAGGAAACAACTAATATTGCACTAGTTGTTAATTAAATTCCCTCATGTTCCATTAGTGATTTGACCATTTAAAAAATGGGCATGTCTTCCGATGTTGAAAAATCATCTAATGGTGAAGGGAAAAATAAGATTAAGTATAAAACTGTCTCAAAAACAAGAATTGCTAAGAAGTGCATATGCAATTCCAACCAATCTCAGGAAACTTCGTTAATTCGAGGTAACAAGAGAAGATATTTGAATCACACTTTACTAGATCAAGAACACCATGTTTGTTCTGAATCTCGTGATGAGAGAAAATCTCATACTAATACCACCTAATCGGTATTAGATTGCATCCTCACCTTGTGTGAAGATTATGTGTGTGAGGAAGCAAAAATCAAGGCACTTATGTGTAAATTATGAGAATAAAATCTAGTAATTGAAAATATATTTTAAGATATTCATATTTATAGGAATATTATATTTTCGGTAGTATGAAAAATATAAAAATATCGCTCTCATTCTCTGGTCATTTCTTGTCTGAACTATGAGTCAGGATCCGATGTCTTCTCTTGCAAAGGTGCTAGATCTGAAAGACCTCTTTAAGAATAAGTCTGCACCATCTCTTGATGCTAATAAACCTAAGAGAAAGATCAAAAAGAGAGGTTCGCTAAGCAAGAAGGAAAGAGAGAATATACTGAATAAAGATAAGTGTATTGAGATATTGACACAATTTTGTGTTCAATCAAAGACAATTTCTTGTACTTGCAGAGTCCTGCACGAAAACATCACAACTGCAAGAAATTATGGTCAAGCAACAAGGTTATCTTCTTGAAGAAATTCACAAGCTCAAGACTGAAAGTAATAACTTGCCTTCCTCTAGTACTGATATGAAGGATTAAGTTGCTCATGGAAGAAAAATAAGATTAGATTCTTATTTCAAAAAAATAGACATCAATGTTTTGATTTACTTCAATTATTTTATAAGGTCTAAATAAACTATCGTTATCTATGAATACGATTATTATTTTTCTTGTGATATTTACCGATTACATAGCTTGTGAATGAATGTTTATATTTTTCCTATGTGTATTTGGTTTATGGGATGTCTGATTTCGCCTTAATATTCGATCTCATATAATGTAACCCTTATGGTTTGTGTGGCTTTTTGATTTAGCGGGATTAAGTTCTGGACCATGTTGGTAGGCTTTATCAAAGGATCATAATGTGTTCCGATTGCAACTCATATGTGAAAAGTCACAATATGTTGAATCAATTTATTTTACATGGGTTGTGTTTAGCATAACATATGTGTTTCGAGTTTTCAACTTTTGTTATTGGCACGCATTAGTTAAAACCGATTCAACCTTTCTCTGGTAAAGGTTGCTTTTGTTGTTGTTCTTGCGAGAGGATGACAACACATTGGGGGAGAGTTCTTATTTGAACTTGAGCTTAATGATATATCTTTCTGGGGAGAAGAGGCTGCAGAATTTGAGGTAACGAATTTGTTAGTTAATCGTTTTCCTGTTTAAGAAAAGCATGTTTATATTGCATATACTTTTCTTTTGCTTAACAAAATTTAGATACAATTGATATATATTCCATTATATTGTGTATGGATGTGTATGTGTGTGTGTGTGTGTGATTCATTTGTTTCTAGTTAAGAAAAACTGTGTAATACCCTGTATTTTTAGTTACCTTTCCTGGTCGGATTTTAACGAGTTAGCTTAGATTATTGTTTATTATTCCTTAGCCAAGTGGGTTGCTTGAACTAGAAAGTTAGGGTGTGAATATAATCACCTAAATAGGAGGAAAATAAAGGGACATTTATAATTTAAATTAAATAATAATAATAATAATAATAATAATGAAATGTGTATTAATTGGTAATATTAATATAGGTTTTATAATAAACATTTGGAAAAAAAATTTTAGAGATTAGAAAACTAAGAATGAGAAGGAGAAAGAGATGTAGCTAGAGTTTTTAAAGAAGAAGTCTTTGGATAATCTAGAGAAGATTGTAGCTAATCAAAGGTAGAATGTGAAACTCTTTCTCTTTAGGTGTTTTCTTTGGTGTTTATTTTATATGATTTTGTATTGTTATTATTCAGTAATTTATTTTAATAAATATGTACCTCTTGTTGATGATCAAGCTTCTATTATTGATATAAAACATGATTAAGTATATCTTGTTAAAATTTGAGAATTTTCCAATCTAAATTCAGCGTTGAATGTTTGTTTGAATTTGAGTGATATTTTCTGAAATTCTGGACAGTTCCCCTTTGCTATGTTTTTGATATTCTTAGAAAGTCTTAATGATGTTAAAACGATTTGAGTCCTTAACAAACGTTGTAGAGTTGTGATTTATCTATGTGTGTGCTTTGGATTGAGTCAATTTGATATTTCTATGAATTTATCATGAATTGTTTGGTAATGACATGTAATCTGCCCAGTTTTTAGGGTGTCCTTGTAAATTCGATAACTTTTGTTTGAACCGTTGGTTTTCTGCGAAATTTGGATATGTGGTTTTTTGTGGAGCTATATATGATCTTTAAAAATTTCAGGAAGATCAGATGAATAAATCACCCAAGTATGTATGATGAAAATTGGCTGCAGTTAACCTGTTTGCATAAATGCTTGAAAGAAACTCATGTTGTTTGTCATATGTTAAGCCATGGTTGCTTGTATTGTTTGTAAAAATGATTTCAAAAATTGAAATTAGTTCATGTTTTACCGTTAGATGAAATATGGTTTCATGCTAGCGGCGGGTAATGATCCCCGTGAACTCAAGATTTGTTGGTGTTATATATTGAAATATAGATTAAATGATTTATTGGAAACATAATTGGTTTTATGAATCTCATGAGTTGAAACTTAAATGGATGAATTGTGAATTGATGTGTTAAATCCCAAATGGATGATTAGTGAACTCATGGTTTGTCTGTGACAATTATTTTGGTATTGTAAACTCATGGTTTGTTGGTGTCGATATTAACTTGTGAAGCATATGTTGAAATCTATATAAAATGATTTGTAGAAACCTTATTGGTTTTATGAACTCAAGCATTGAAATACAAATTAAAGTATTTGTAGGAAATATTAATAGTGTTACGAACTCAATTCTTAAAACCTAAATTGGTAGATTTTTCGAAATTATTATTGGTGATATGAACTCAATTGTGAAATCTAATTGGATGATTTATTGAAAGTATTAATGGTATTATGTGTAGCGAAACAGTGGTTTCCTAGTTTAGGTCGAAGAAGTTGGCTAAGTTCTGGAAGGTTCCGGAAAGGATCCGTTTTGGAAACGTAGCTGGTTTAGGATAACTTCTATATATAAGATGGTTTCCTAATTAACCATGCTTTCCTTGGGAACCAAGTTTGTGACTCCTATATAAGGAGGTCTAGGCTAAGTATTTTAGTCATGGAATCCTCAATGTAAATCTCGTAGAGATGTGAGGGATTCATCCCATCTATTGAGGTTATATGAGAGACCTAATGGTGGAAGGATTACATCATTATGGTGCTTATGGGATACTTATCGAAGTTGTAAGATATGTCGTTATGGAGTATTCATATGGAGATGGTGTACATCTTGTTAAGGAGAAGATCATCTTGGTGGTGCTGAATTAGATTATTAGTGTTGAGTTAAAGGCATCCATGGTAATCTATATCAGGGTGCGCAGAGAAGATCATCTCGTTGTGGTAGATAATGTGGTAACTGTTATCTCGTATGGGTGAAGACGCTACTTTGGATCTTATAGGGTGCTTGTGAGAGTTCTTGTGTTCGGTCACGTTGTAGTGAGTCGATGGATTGATATAGTCAGTCAGTTGTGTAATTCTCAGTGGTGATTCTATAATGAATAAATAGGTCGTAGACGTTTGGTGGATGTAGACAATATTCACACATTGTGTATATTGTTGAACCACGTTGAATCTGTGAGTACTTTATTTCTTGTTGCTTTTGTTTATGGCTTGCGTCTGCGTGGTTCTCTTTCTCTTCTTCTTATCCTAGGTCATAGTAAGGTTCATGGAGTAAGATTAGCACATAGATGGCTTCCGCAAGATTTGGTTTCTTGAATCCGAGAGATCAAGTGTTTCTTGTTAGCTAATTTGTTTCCGCAAGATTATCACATAGATGGCTTTGAACCCCAACAATTGGTATCAGAACGATCCAATTGTCCCTATAATTGGTATCAGAGATTTAGGTTAGATACCAATTGCCCCAACAATTGGTATCAGAGCATTAGGTTGGATAGAAGATTTGAAGAGAGAAGTTTTAAGTTTTCTGGATTGGAAGAAAATT
Source organism: Papaver somniferum (assembly GCF_003573695.1). Lineage (NCBI taxonomy): Eukaryota > Viridiplantae > Streptophyta > Magnoliopsida > Ranunculales > Papaveraceae > Papaver > Papaver somniferum. The sequence goes on from NW_020641039.1 coordinate 1,964,390, forward strand.
TTGAAGACAAAGGATTTGGTTTCATCAAGTATGTGAGGATTTGATGTTATATCTTCGGAAGATGCAGAGTTTGATGTTATATCATCAGTTTTGGGAACAAAGCAAAGTAAAGCGTACTTCTGAAGGAATGAGACTGTATCAGGTGATCTGCATTCAATATGGTCAAGATGTATGGTCTTGATATTTTGGTGCTCTATACTGGAGATTTGGCATTGATACTTATTGGAGCAGAAACCCTATGCATGGATTCAAGTAAGTTTATTTATTCTCTATACTTCGTATTATATTCTTGTGAACTGTTTGAAAGACCTACGCATATTTGGTTTTCAATTAATCGGTGTTTGCTTGGAAGGACACAAGAAGGAAAGAATATCGTAGTTGGGATACAAATATTGGTTTGTATTTTTTTGGAAGTAAAGAATATTAGCATGTCAAAGTCTCATTATTGTTCCTTACCCAGGGAAACCATAATTTGGTTATCAATCGTCATCCGTTAGATCATGTTGCTGATTTTCTTTAACATTAAGTTGAAGAATGTGAAGATGAATTCATACTCGTTGTGCCTTAATTGTTTGTTACAATAAGGATTTGGGAAATCTCTTAGTAGGTTTCGTTTTGGAAGTATTGACTGTTGGCCAGGGTTTAATATGTTCCATAAGTGAAGAGTTTGATTTTAGTCTTAGTATTTGAAGCGTATGGCTACAAATAAGTTGTAGGACATGGATCGTTGGATGAGATGTGATATTAGTTGTGGTGGAGCTATGGTTTCTTATTATTATATAAGATTTAGTTTGTCGACACAGTTTGTATGGTTTGTTTGTCTGTGTTGAGTATGGAATTGTATCGGGTAAAACAATGTTTTCTGGAGTTTCTCTCGTACTAATTCTAATGTAGAAGCCAGATAGTTTGTGATCTTTTTGATTCTTGTCGATGACGTTCTGTCGAAGAGTTGTTTTGTTATACACCATTTGAAGTCGATCAAGGCTAGTTGAAGTGCAAGACCGTTGTGAGAAACAGGTTGGTCTATTTGTGTTACGGATACGTTCCTACTTTGGTGAAGACCCGTTGTGAGGAATTAAAAAGGTATCGCTTGGACACTTCAAGAGTTTAAAGTATAAAGATACAATATTATAATGTGTATGGTGGTATGGATACGAGCTAGCGCATATTATTTAGGAGAAAACACGGTGCATGAATTTGACAGGGCTACAATTTCGGCGTGTTTTTCCGTCAACCTTTATTATCCATTGACTATTTGATTTCCTGATGATCGGTGTGGGACTTTCTGTTGGAAAGAGCTACATTATAGCAATGATAATATTTGGGGGTTTGCTCGTCTTCTACGGTTATTGAGATTAATTTCAATAGTGAGAGAGCCTTTAGATATGAAGGTAAAGATTTCTTTTGAGAAATTTGGTTCATCAACGATATAGTTTCCGTCAAGTTATTTTCTCTACATTGTTTGAGAAGATAAACACAACAGCGTCTTGAATTGCTTGGAGCTTGAGGAAGTTACCAAAGGTTTCAGATTATGGCTGGGCGTGATTGGGTCTTTCTGTGAAGGACGGATTATCATATATCAAACGTTGGTGTACGTTTTGGATCAAGATTGGTAAAGGGATATGCACAAGGCAGAATGTGTGACTTTATGTATTGTTACAACGGTAATAATGAATTCTTCGACAATAGCCACAGTGTTATCCAAGTCTTACTATGTTGTGGTTTGACTGCCGCGAATTCGAAACTACATGCTTGCTAAGAAATTGATAAAAGACTATCTTGGCAATTATGTTAAAGTCCGTAAAAAGGACATTGTTGTCAAAGCCCGTTGAGTTTGCTGAAGTGGTGAATGTGATTGGTGTGTCAGCTGTCGAAGTCTCTATGAAGCTATACACGTGTTTGGTATGTATGCATTGGTCGAAGATATGATGAGCTTTTTGAAGGAGTAAAACTCATTTGGGGAAATATGGTTGTAGAATCATGATCCAATCGGAGATAGGCTCGTAAAGCAAGATTCATAAGAGATGAACTCGAGATTGGTACGCAGTGGCAATGATCCATCAATTGGTTGTATTTGGTGCGCAGTTAGAGTCATGCTCAATATGCTTTGGTACATAAAAGATGGTTAGTTTCTTGGAAGCTAACATGAAGGTTGGTTTATGACAAACTAACACAAGGTTTCTCGTTAAATCGCTTTGGAGGACATGCTCATAGAAAAGAGAAAGTATGTGATCAGTTGTTTAAGTAAGCAATTGACTTGGCTGGAGTTTAGAGACGAAGATGAAGACGCTATCTCGTATGGGTGAAGACGCTACTTTGTATCTTATAGGGTGCTTATGAGAGTTCTTGTGTTCGGTCACGTTGTAGTGATTCGATTGATTGATATAGTCAGTCAGTTGTATAATTCTCAAGGGTGATTCTATAATGAATAAAGAGGTTGTAGCTGTTTGGTGGATGTAGACAATATTCACACATTGTGTATATTCTTGAAACACGTTAAATCCGTGAGTACTTTATTTCTTGTTGCTTTTGTTTATGGCTTGCGTCTATGTGGTTCTCTTTCTCTTCTTCTTATCCTAGATCATAGTAAGGTTCATGGAGAAATCCGAGAGATCAAGTGTTTCTTGTTAGCTAATATGTTTCCGCAAGATTAGCACGTAGATGGCTCTGAACCCCAACATTATGAACTCATGATTTTAGGATGATTTGTTAGAAACAATATTTTTATTGTGAATTCGTGATTAAACAAATGTACTTGTGTGGTGATCATGTTGGGTGAGTATCTATATTAGTGATTTTCTCGAAATTATGTCGTATGTTCATGTTGGATGTTATTTGACTCATTGACATTGTTATGCATGTTTTGAGATTGGGAATGCATTCTATTGAGCTGTCATCTCACCCCAATTGACATCCTTGCAGATTTATCAGAGTGGCGCAGCGAATGCTAGGAATGAGTAACTTAGTGATTGAATTGCTTAATTGTATTGCTTAAAATATAATTTGAAATAATATGTTTGGTTGAAATCGTTGTTAAGATAATAGGTGGATTTATATGCTTCAGTTTATGTTATATAAAGTTTCAACTATGTTTTGTGCAAAAGTAAATTAGCAAAAATATGTATGCATAAGTCTTTTTCCGACCCGTAACGCTTCGAGTTTGGATCTCCATACAGGTTTGACCCTGGTCCGGAACTCAGGGTGTTACAAACTGTGTCAATTTATTTGGCTTATTGTTTGGTATCTTCTTTATTGTTGGGTATCAAGTGTTTTTGCTTAACGAAATTCGGTGAAATTGCGGTGTTATAATGTGTATGTTTGTTTCAATTGCTTCCAGTTAAGAAAATAATTGTGCAAGTCAATTTATTTTGGTATATATGTATTGTTTAGGCTTAAGAAAATAAGGGATCATTTGTTTAGTCCAAATTGATTCCGGATAAGAGTAACTAAGTTAATTCTGATCTTAGTTAGACTTATCAAATTGGAGGATTCGGTTATTCAAGTCTAATCGAATGCCTTGACGAGAAAGACTAGTTAACTAACCAGTTTTTTTTTTTGTCTAAAGATAAAGGTCTAAGTTATCGTCTAAATAATTAGAGCCTGATAAGAGAAATAAAGTTAACTCTGATCTTTATTTTGGTCTTACCGAAATAAGTGATTGTGCATATACAATCGGTTTAACAAGGGAATTAAGTTTCGTAGTCGATTTGTTAAACTATTAGGAAAAATTTCTTCGGGAAATTATTTTCTTAATAACATATTAAAACTAAATTACTTATAGTTTCGGTTTTAATATTAGTTATCTAAAGTGGTATGTGAGACCTTCGTGCTTAACTCTTATAGGTTGTTTACACGAGTCTTTTAGATTTGTAAGATCCTTTTGGTTTGTCCTTTATTTGCTCAAACCTTTGTCATTATGTGACAAAAATGGGGAGAAATATGGAGTAAACAAGTGATTTTCAATCACCAAGGAAAGGACAATTGTGCTTAAACGTATATCTAACGAAAGAGTAAAACATTGACTAAGGGGATAAACATATCATATTGTTGTTGTAGTATTTCTGACTACAAAAAGTGGAATAACAAAGATGTTCGGATTGAGTATTTATCTAGCTTACCTTTAGGGGGAGTAAAAGCTTTTGTTATTTTGATTTCAACAACGACATTTATTGATTGAATATATGCAGTATATTGTGTTGTTGGAACAAGGAATCAAGCGTGTTAGATCACTTCTCCATCAAACTCGCATGCGTTGCTATCTCAAGCATGTTTGTCAACGTTAGTGATCAAAACTATAAGTCTTGATTTCTAGTCTACTTATAGCTAAGTCTCGGACTAGGATATAAAGTGTAGTTGATCCCAAGACTCCATGGAGATCATCATACAAATACGAAGAACTACTCAAGGAACTGGTGGAACTTCATCGACTAAAAGGTATGTAGAGACTTGAACTTATCTATCACTCAAAAGTCTATCTACTCTATATCCTATCTTGAGACAAAAGTCGTATTGCTATGTAGACTTTCATTATATACATTTGTTATTTAGATCCGAGTTATATCTCTTATCTATTTCCCAAAATATGTGTTGGTAAGCTTTCGTTTTGGCCAAGTTCATCTTTACTAGTGACGAAAGTCATATTAAGTTTCAATTACTTGAAAATTGCTTTGACGAAAAATAGTTTTTGAACAACAACTATATAACGTCCTCTAAGAATGTTTCAATGATTGAAATGAGAGTTTAGAATATATAACCATGGTTGGATATAAACATTGTGTGGTAACTCTTGCGTGTGTAATTCCTTATTCCTTGAACCAAAGTATGCGTACTTTGCTGCTCAGGAAAACCGGAACTAAAGTCCGTGTACCAGTACGCGCACTGTCGTAAGTTCAAATCCTGTGAATTTCTGCTGGAGTTTGTGAATTGAAAACAAACTTATTCCGAGTACTTAAGTCCACGTACCAGTATGCGTACTTAAGTTGGTTATTTTATAAAAACGGTTATTCGTGAACTTAAACTTATATAAACTAAGGAATGCATAATTGCAAACCATGGCTATAAAGTTCATGAATCGATTCGATTGAATCAAATCGTTTTTGCTTCGATTGTGTCTTTTATACTTCTATAAGATCTAAGCAATTGAATAACTCTCTAACTAGTTCATTTGAGTCATTTGAACTAGTTGTGGTAAAGAAGAATATGGTTGATATGAAAGTGCTCATATGGCTAAACATTTGGTTAACTACTGTTGAACCAACTAAATGTACATGTTTGGGTACGATTACAAAAATGTAAATAAACGTGCATTTCATTTGAGTGTAACAAGCTAAGTTCGATCTAATGGTTGAAAGATATTAGCTTGAATCTAATCAGGTTTTCATCTAACGGTGAATATTGAATGCTTTGTTACTAAGCTAACATTGATTGCAAACCCTGATTTGAAAGACTATATAAAGGAGAACTCTACCAACTGGGAAACCTAATCCCCACATCTCCTGTGTGATACTAGTTTTATAAGTTAGAGTCGATTCTCCTTTAACCTTAGGTTTCTTCTCGAGACCCTGTAGGTTAACGACTTGAAGACTTCATTGGGATTGTGAAGCCAAACCCAACTATTTTCTTTGTAGTTACGTGATCTGATCTTGTTGTTTCCATCGTACTAAGTACAATCTCAAGATTGGCTTGAGATTGCTTTCTCCGATAGGCCAGATTAAAAGAAGTCACAAACATCTTTGTCTCATCGTTTGTGATTCCACAATATCTTCTTTAGCTAGTCGATTAAGATTATTGTGAGGTGATTGATAATTCTAGGCTGTTCTTCGGGAATATAAGTCGGGGTTATCAATTGGTTCTTGTTCACCTTGATTTATCAAAAGACTGAACAAAAACTCGTAGGTATTTCTGTGGGAGACATATTTATCTTTTACCGTAGACTTTTCTGTGTGATACAGATTTGTTTATTAAAGTCTTCGACTTTGGGTCGTAGCAACTCTTAGTTGTGGGTGAGATCAGCTAAGGGAATCAAGTGCGTAGTGTTCTGCTGGGATCAGAGACGTAAGGAGCATAACTGTAGCTTAGATCAGGGTGTGATTGATTGGGGTTCAACTACAGTCCAGACCGAAGTTAGTTTGTAGTAGGCTAATGTATGTAGCGGCTTAATACAATGTGTGTTAAATCCGGACTAGGTCCCGGGGTTTCTCTGCATTTGCGGTTTCTTCGTTAACAAAACTTCTGGTGTTTGTGTTATTTATTTTCCGCATTATATTTTGTTATATAATTGAAATATCACAGGTTGTGCGTTGATTCGATCTATTGGGAAATCCAACCTTTGGTTGTTGATTGAAATTGATTGATCCTTGAACATTGGTATTTGGTACCGCTCAAGTGATTTATCTTGTATTCAATTAGACTCGCACATTTCTATTTGCTTGAGTAAGTATTGAATCGACAAAGTGAGATATAACTCTTTGATATACTTTTATTAAGATTGAGTCTGACTGTCTAGTTGATTCTCTTAAAAGTATATTGGTGTTTGTCCATACAGATTTCTAAGCGAAATATTGGGTGTGGTTGTTAGACCCCCGCTTTTTCAATTGGTATTAGAGCAGGAAAACACGTTTAAATACCTTATAAGTCTGTGTTTGTAGCGATCTGACTTTATGGACATGAATTCTATCTCCACAAACGTACCACCAGTCTTCGATGGCTCAAACTACCTATGGTGGAAAATTGCTATGCGTGTTTTTCTTCAAGCTCGTGATTTTCAAACATGGGTACGTGTTGTTAATGGCTATGATCCTCCGGTTAATACAGAAGGCGATGTATATATACCTAAGGATATTGGTAGATATAGTCTAGAAGAAATTCTTGCTGCAAAGTAAAATTCTGATGGCTTAAATGCTATCATACATGACATTACCCCAGATCCTCATCACCATGTGACTACGTGCACAGAGTCTAAAGAAGCCTAGGATGTCTTAGAAACCGTATTTGAAGGAAATACCAGTGAGAAAGAAGCTAGGCTTCAAAACCTAAATGACTGGGAAAACCTTCGTATGGCAGATGAAGAATCATTTGATGATTTTAATCACAAAGTATCTGAAATTGTTAATGCATCTTTTGCATTGGGTAAGATCATTCCTAAAAAGGACATTTTGATGAAAATTCTCAGATCACTGCCATCTAGATACGATTCTAAGAAGCATGTCATCGTTGAAGGAAATAATCTCGCAACGCTGTCCAGAAATACTATGGTTGGGAAGCTGAAGATCTTTGATCATGAGCACACGTCCAAGTCTAGTAAGGATGTTGCTTTCAAAGAACTAAAGAACACTAAATTACTTGATAAAAGTAAAAGTTTTTACATCTCTGAAGATGATCTTTCTGAGGCTGGTTCATCAAATGAAGATCTTGACAGGTCCGTCTCGTTGATCACAAGACAATTTAGGGATCTTCTTTTGAAGAGAAGTAAACGGTTCTCCAGAGATAAATCCAAGTCATCAGATAAACCTCATAATCGTGTTCCTCCTAAAAATAGGGATAATGATGAAACTGATGACGAGGATATTCCTCATTTCTTTAAGTGTAAGTGTTTTGGTCATTTTGCCAATGAGTGTCCAAATCAAAAGAAATACACTGGGAACAAAGGTCATTCTGCAACTCTTGATGAAATGTCTGACAACTATGGTTCTAATGAAGACGAAAAATCAAGTGTTGCACTTCTTTTTGAAAATATTGATTTTGATAATTGTAGCAATACATACATCAATCTTGATATTCTTTCATAAGAAAACTCAACCAATCTGGAAGATAAAATTGACCTTTCTTTTGGAAACTTTGTGTATGACGTTTCAGGTACCACTATGTGTCTAGCAACTTGCACATCTCAGATGACTGAATTATATCCAAGATTCACATGCTCGTATTATTCACTCAAAGGTCATGAACTATCAAAGTTTTATAAGTACAAACAAAAATTGAGACATGTCAACAAACTTCAATGAAGAGGAAATCGATTAGCAAGCAGGCTTAAACGTTCTCAAAAGACCGCTGAGGTATGTAAGATTTTTTCTTCATCTAAGAAGTTAGTTTCCAAGGATAAAATAAGACCATTAGAGAAGAAACTATGGTCCAATCGTTTTGATAGACAAAGGTCTATGGATTCCTCTCAAAAGGAACATGGTGGACAAATTTTTGTTCATCGCTACACAACTTAATTGTGTTGATTTGTGTATCTTGTCTCATGTGCCTGATCGAAAGAGACAAGGTTGTGCACCTCTCAGGCTTTAGGAAAAGTTTGTTTTCTTCTTTTCTTAGTGTTTTTTTTTTTAAATTCCCTGTCTATCAATAAATGAGGGTTATTCTCGACAATTCTACTCTTTCTAGGGTTCAGAGTTGTGCGTGCACGAACCTGTTCAAGGTTGTGTAACCTTAGATTCCCTTTTCCTTCTCTGAAACTCTTTCCAAGAGTACTTGTTGAGTTTAAATTGTGATTTCCTCTCACAAATCCATATTCTTATGGATATTCCAAGCATCATGTCTTCTGATGGAAAAGATGTTAATATGGTTGTTAAGCCATCAATCATGAAGGAAAAGAAGAAATCTCCATTGCCTCCAACTTTGAAAAGGAAAAGAAGGAACGTGAGGAAGCCAAGAGCTGTTCCTTCTAATTCTCAGAAGTTTTTTGATGTTCTTGAAGTGTTGAAGGAGACACGAAAGGAGATTCAACAGATAAAGGCTTTTGTGCTTAAGAATCATGAGATTCAGAAGGCCCTGGTTCGACATCAGTCAAGAAGGTTTATTGATATTAACTCCTATATTCATGAACCTTATGTCCCAATGGCTGTTGACGACAAAGAGTTCGGGGAAGATAAAGAATTCTTTAAAGGTATTAACATCTAGTAAATCTTCTGATGAGAATTTTATTTCTTGTTTTGTTTAGAAGAATAACTAGTGTTTGTAATAGCCAGTATTGTGATTACACATATCTATGTCCAATGTTTTCATCTTCATTGCTTTTTAGGTTTATTTATTTAAATTCTAAAATTGTTTAGAAGATGATTTTTGCAGTATTTATGATTTTATATATTGTACTGTGTTATGGGATATATGTGTTTGCGTCCGTGAACTATGATTGTCCCATTCTTAGTCAAAAGTTAAGTCTTTCACATGTCGATATGCAAGTATTGATAAAAGAATGAATGAACTTTTGTATGTCGATATGCAAATATTGATGAAAGATGGGATGAACTTTTGTTTACGAGGATTATGTCTATTGTATGTCATTGTGCAAATAGTGATGTAAAATAAAATGAATCCTTGTCTATTCCGCAGTATTGATCTTCCCTGATCCATATTTTTTTATGTATATACTGTGCGGCTCCGTAAGTTCCCTTATGTTGATCATTTCAGATTAAATTAATCATGGCTTTTCTTGTGGTTAATTTAATTGAGTATTTTTGGATTCAAATTCGTATTCGTATGTAATTTGTTAAGTCCAAAGAAATCCATGTTTTCTTGTGAAAGAAAGGTCGCTCTTGTTGTTCTTTCGGGATGACATTTTATGGGGGGGGGGGGGGGGGGGGGGGGGGTTCTTAATTGAACTTGTGCTTAATTTCCAAATTTTTGTGGGGAGTGCGGCTGTGGAATATTATAGGGGTTATCTTGTATCATTATAAACTGCTTGATGAAAGCATTTAGCTTCGGCTTTATGATTGCATCAAAAAAGTTGATATGTTCTTGCTTTTGGTCATGAAATGTCTCTATGGAAATTTCATTAGGATCCCACTAGTTTTCTTACCTTTGCCAATTTTATTGACAAAAAGGGGGAGAATTAATGTGCAGTTCACACTACAAATACATATGGTTTTCGGATCATTATGTAAGGGGGAGTGGTTTCCATGTGAGATGGAGTATTGACTAAGGGGGAGTGATACATATCACCATAGTATTGTTGTCGAAGTTGTGATACAATTGAATTGTGATGATGTGTAATAATACTATGTAACAATGATTGAGAATTCTTGTTTTCTCATTGTTATAGCTACGGATTTTCAACAACGATGATACTTAACTTACAACCTTTGGGATCATTAGAGTACTTGGAAGTGACGAAGATTTCGAGTAATGTTGAAGAACCAAGGAGATCAGGCATGTGGAAGAGAAGCTTCAAAAGTTTATTTATTTATTTTTGTATTCCATATGTATTGATAGTTTTGTCACTAAAATTAACAAAGGGGGAGATTGTTAGAGCACTGCTCGGTCGAACTCGCATGCGTTGCTATCTCAAGCATGTTTGTCAATGTTAGTGATCAAAAATATAAGTATTGATTTCTAGTCTACTTATAGATAAGTCTCAGACTAGGATAGAAAGTGTAGTTGAGCCCAAGACTCCATGACGATCATCATACAAATACGAAGAACTACTTAAGGAACTAGTGGAATTTTATCGACTAAAATGTATGTGGAGACTTGAACTTATCTATCACTCAAAAGTATATCTACTCTATCTCCTATATTGAGACAAAAGTCATATTGCTATATAGACTTTCATTATACACATTTGCTATTTCGAGATGAGTTTATCTCGCTTATCTATTTCTCGAAATATGTGTTGGTAAGCTTTCGCTTTGGCCAAGTTAATCTTTCCTAGTGATGAAATTCAATATTAAGTTTCAATTACTTGAAAATTGCTTTGACGAAAAATGGTTTGTGAACAACAACTATATAACGTCCTCCAAGAATGTTTCAATGATTGAAATGAGAGTTTAGAATATATAACCATGGTTGGATATAAACATTGTGTGGTAACTCATGCGTATGTAAGTCCTTATTCCTTGAACCAAAGTATGCGTACTTTGATGCTCAGGAAAACCGGAACTAAAGTCCACGTACCAGTACGCGCACTGTCGGATGTTCACATCCCGTGAATTTCTGCTGGAGTTTGTGAACTGAAAACTAACTTATTCCAGGTACTTAAGTCCGCGTACCAGTATGCGTACTTAAGTTGGTTATTTTCTAAAAATGGTTATTCGTGAACTTAAACTTATATAAACTAAGGAATGCATAATTGAAAACCGTGGCTATAAAGTTCATGAATCTATTCGAGTGAATCAAATCGTTTTTGCTTCGATTGTGTCCTGTACACTTCTATAAGATCTAAGCAATTGAAAAACTCTCTAACTAGTTCATTTGAGTCATTTGAACTAGTTGTGGTAAAGAAGAATATGATTAATATGAAAGTGCTCATATGGCCAACCATTTGGTTAACTACTGTAGAACCAACTAAGTGTGCATGTTTGGTTACGGTTACACAAACCAAAATAAACGTGCATTTATTTGTGTGTAACAAGCTGAGTTCGATCTAACGTTTGAAAGATATTAGCTTGAATCTAATCAGGTTTTCATCTAACAGTGAATATTGAATGCTTTATTACTAAGCTAACATTGATTGCAAACTCTGATTTGAAAGACTATATAAAGGAGAACTCTAGCAACTGGGAAACCTAATCCCCACACCTCTTGTGTGATACTAGTTGTATAAGCTAGAGTCGATTCTCCTTTAACCTTTGATGGACACATTTTTGTTTCCAATTTGTCTCGATTCTATATATTGATAGTGCTCATTTTTGTACTTATTATGGTGTTTTATGTGTGTATAGGTATTTTTGTCCAGTAAACATTTTTGGAAAAATCGGCTCGAAAAGTTGCGCGGGGCACCCCGGAGGACAATTGTTAAACGGACCCCAGGATTGGCTAAGGAGCACACAGGCTGTGTATAGCCCAAACTTGTCCGCAACACCCACTTTTGTCCATAGCACCCAAGTCAGATGATAAAGGCACCCCTACTCTGGATTAGGGGCAACCATCTTCACATGGATTTTGGCGAGAAGTTTTCTTTTCACCTGGGATATTTTCCGGAGCAGAATTGGACGAGGTTTAGTGAGACTCAATCGTTGAGTTGGATGTATTTTGGCCTGTTGTGGGTTAACAGGATTGTTAGGAGTCTCAAAAACGCAAAGAGAGAAAGGTTCTCGTCGATTCTCGGTTAACAGGGAAGATAAGATATTTACGGGACTTTTTGAGTATTTTGGGGGAGATTTGGTCGGAGTTGTACATGGAAATATAGTAAGACCAATCTATTTCGACTTTACAGGAATGGTAATGAGTATATTCCCGTAAAAATGGGAGGTTTTCATCAGTTCTCGATAAACAGAGGAGGGATATATTCTCGGGTTTATTGGGATGCCATATTTGGGAAGGAATGTGAAGATTAAGAGAAGATATTCGATCCTCAAATCCTCTGTGACCATTGGATTCATCAGAAGACGCGTAGGAGGATAAACAAGAAAAGAAAAATACTCGTGACTTTTGGCCGAAGAAATAATTATTTTTGGGAAGATTTTCTCCGGTATTCATGGCACCAGTTGGCTATATATAGGCAGGGAGACTTTTGAGGAAAGGGAGGCAGAGAGGAGAAGAAATCAGAGCTGCAGGAAGTTGGGTTCTGCTGGTGTAGAAGAAAGAAAACGAAGAACATACTACTCCCAGAGGCAGTCGTTTCTTCTACACCAGTTTTCATATATCGTTTCTGTAACAGCTGTTTGTAACGCTTATAGAACGTTGCAAACTGTCTGAGTGATTAGTTTTCTCTTGTTTTTCACCCTTTTGAGCAATGAACACCTATTTTGAGCACGTGAATAATATGAGGAGCTAAACCCCTTAGCCGAGGCGACGGAGGAAGCCATTATTCCATGAAAAGTGGTATATTTCTATTTTAATTAATTCTTGCAATTTCTTTTATGATTATTTGCGTGGAACTAATTTTGAAAAATTGATTTTTATTGAATGATTGTGATCCGTTTTGATGGAGCATGCTTAGTTTAAGACTTTTGATGTTTCATGCTTGATGTATACAATTGTTACTTCAAAAATCTACTAGAGGCAATATATTAGAATCACTTTAAACGCAAAGAATTGCATGAATATTGATTAGATTAAATCACTTAATTGGTCAATGGTGGAATCCCGAGTCTCGGTGCTTTTTATAATCTTGATAACAACTTCATCTTGAGTTTTTATTTTAATTTAAGTCTAAAAAAAATCTTTACAAGTCTGAGTGAACGACAACTTTACTACCACTTTTTAGAACAACAAAAAAACCACATCAATATTTGGCGCCGCCGACGCGGATTTGTGTTTAGGTTAGGGTTTTAGATTTATTTTAGGTTTTATTTTTGTTTTTAATTTTATTATTTTTGTTCTTTTTTACGTTTTTGGGTATTTATATTTTGTCTACAGGTTTTGGATCATAAAGAAAATTGAGCCAAGGAGTTTGATGATTTCGTAAAGACTGGATCTTAAAGCATAAATACTTGGAGCGAAAGATTAAAGCGAAAAGAACGGAAAAGAAGACAGTTTCTTTTAGTTATTTTATTTCTTAGGGTTTTGTTTATTTTTCCTCATTAAAAAAAAAAACTGTATTAGGTTTTATTATTTCTGTAATTTTTATTTTCTTTTTGGACACTTTGGACTTTAAACTTTGGGACATTATTTTAAACCCTACGGAAGGGTAGTTTAAATATAAATTGTGTGCAGAGAAGGACGGCGATTACGATATCGCCTCGGCCCCTCGGGTTCGTACATAACATAGGAGTCGTGGCCCGAGTCGACTACAACCGATTCATCCCCCGTCTGGAACGGGAGGTAAGATTCTAAACACCCGCGAATCTCCTCTCAGCGGGTTTACTGTATTCCTTCGGTTGCATATATGTTGAGGACTTGAAAACGGCTGCTTTAATTTCCTAGTAAAGGGAAAGGACTGGCCATACAAGATAAGGGTTCGGATTTCATCACCGTTCTCTTCTTTCCCTCCTTAGGAAAATGAAACCAAACGCGAACCTAAGCCTAAAATTTTGATTAGAACGAGACCTTAGGGTAACGAGCTTAATAAGAAAGTCGTTCGAAAAATATTGGTTACTCTTTTGAGCATACTTCGAAGTTCATGATGGTTTTTGTGAGTTGAATGCGTGACTGCGCCGCCTTGTAATACCGGTGAGGCCTTGGGTATCAAAGCTCCATCGAGCTTCCCTCGCCTCTATTCAACTTACTTTGACTCGGATTGATTCCAGAGGGGTTTGCTCTGATTGTAACGAGTTCCTTTTTGAAAGAATAGAAGCTGGTCTAGAAACAATCTAAGTGGAGCCATCATGCTTTTTGTTTGCTAGAAATCAATAGGTTTGATTTGGTTGAGTCAGCCTTGTTTTGTGATTGCATAGAATTCCCCACCTTATTCTTTTGCATGCCTGAACGTAAAAGAGACGCCCTAGGTAGATTTGTTAAAGAGAAACCTAATAGTTCTAAGCGTCTGGATTACCTCAATTTATAAAGCCCGATTCTTGAATATTCCGTTTTTGAACGTCCGTTTGAGGAGAATATCCCTGATATTCCAATAGTGCTAGAAATGACAACTTTAAAAGCTTTGTTGAACCCTACTAGGACTACTCGTCCCTCGTGTATCAGGTTATCTGAAACTGAAGCAAATTATGAGCTTAAGCCTGGAACCTTACAGTTTCTCCCAATATTTTTAGGGAAAGAAAATGAAAACCCCTATTTCCATGTTAGGGACTTTGAGGAAATTTGTAGTACCCTAAAAATTAGAAACCTTGATGATGATGCTTTGAAACTCAGGTTATTCCACTTTTCCTTGAAAGATAAAGCCAAATCGTGGCTATATAGTTTGGCTTCCGGATCAATTGAAACATATGAACAACTTACATCTGCCTTTTTGAACACGTTTTTCCCTAGGCACAAAACATCGTCTATTAGGACGCAAATCTGCACATTTTTTCAACATGAGGGAGAATCCTTTTATAGGTATTTGGAAAGGTTCAATGATCTATTAGCCCAATGTCCTCATCATGGCTTAAAAAAGGTTAGGCTAGTTCAGATCCTTTGTGAGGGTTTAAATTATCCCACTACAACCACAGTAGAATCTATGTGTACAGGTGGGTTTGAAAACCAAACAGGTGATGATGCGATGACATATTTGCATGAAATATCCAAAAAGACCCAACAATGATAAAGTAATAGGGGACCCCAGAAAACAATTCTTCTAGGCAGAGGAAACATTAATAGGGTAGAAGGAAACTTTGAATCAGATGCCAAAATTGCTTCTATAGCGAAAAGGTTAGAAGCTTTAGAAGTGGGTCACACTAGTGGTAGATTAGAGCCTTTTTGGGAAGGCCAGAATAATGAAGAGCAAGCCAATGCTCTCTATAATAACACTAGATTCGATAACCGTCAGAAGTTTGACCCATATTCAGAAACCTATAATCCTGGTTGGAGAAACCATCCGAACCTTTCGTGGTCTAAGGGCCAGAATCAAGGTCAGTTTAGTAATTCTAATGCTCCCCCAGGTTTTGGTTCAGATAAGAACTCTTCAGGTCAGTTTCAGAACTCTTCAGAGAATAGAATGACGAGCTTAGAGGAATCTCTTAGTATATTAAGAAAGAGCCAGGATATGTTAGCACAGATCCAGGACATGTTAGTAAAGATCCAAGTTAGTTTTCAATAGGAAACCAAAGCCAAACTTTCAAACTAATGCTCAAACTCTTGCTAAGTTAGAACTTCAAGTCGGTCAAATATCTAAGACCTTAAGTGAGAGAGATAACGGAAGGTTCCCTAGTCAGACTAATCCAAATCCTAGAGGAGTTCATGAAGTAGGTACAAAATCATCACATCAGTTGAATGCTGTTAGAACCCTTAGGAGTGGTAGAGTAGTAGAAAATCAGGTAACCATGCCCGATAGTGAGCATGTTGTAGTTCACCCCTCAGGACCAACCATAGCTGAGGAGACTGATAAAGTTTCTGATGATGTCAATTCGGTTCCTGAGAGGCCCTATTTGATGCCTAGAGCCCCATTTCCACAGCTATTAGTACCAACAAAGAGTGAATCCAACTTTAATGACATAATGGAGGTTTTTAGGAAAGTTACCATAAACCTTCCGTTACAAGAAGCAATTAGGCAACTTCCAGCTTATGCTAAGTTTCTTAGGGATATGTGTACGCGAAAGCGAAAGCTTAGTGTCCCTAAAAAAGCCTTTTTAGCTAGTCATGTAAGTTCGATCATTCAGAACCCCACAACTCCTAAATATAAAGACCCAGGTGCGCCTACCATTGCTTGTACGATAGCAAAACATAGGGTACACAAAGCTTTACTTGACTTAGGAGCCAGTGTGAACTTACTCCCATACCATATGTACTTAAAGCTAGGGCTCGGTGAATTGAAACCTACCAAGATAACATTGCAGTTAGCTGATAGGTCTGTCAAGATTCCTCGTGGTATGATAGAAGATGTTCTTATTGAGGTCGAAAAGTTTATTTATCCTATGGATTTCTTGGCTTAGATACCCAACCTGTCCCTGACCCAGAGAACCAGATACCTGTGATTTTAGGTCGCCTATTTTTAGCTACGTCTAATGCGATCATAAATTGTCGAAATGGTATTGTGAATCTATCTTTTGGTAATATGACTATTGAGTTGAATATTTTTAATGTCAATAAGCTACATTCAGAACTAGATGACACGTGCATTGAAGAGGTGAACATGGTAGGAACCTTAATTCAAGGGTCATTACCAAACCTCATATCAGAAGATCCATTAGAGAGTTGTCTATCCCACTTTAACATGGATTTTGACGAAGATAGCAACATTGAACAACTGAATGCTATGTTGGATTCTATTCCTATGTTAGATACTGATAAATGGAAAGCTAGGTTCGAACCATTACTAGCTTTTGAGTCTACCTTAATCCCTTGTTTAGAAGAGCCTTCTAAGTTGGACCCTAAATCTGCATTCTTAGGGCCATCTAAGACTTTGCCTGTGATTATAGCATCCGATCAGGACAGCAGGCCAGAAATCGTGCTTCAAGACAATAAGGAAACTCTACGATTGACCAAACAGGATATGAAACATATAAGTCCTACAGCTAGTATACCTCAAAAGAATTTAGATGATGAACCACCTGATTATAACTCAGAGAAAGCAATTGACCTTTTTCAGAAACCTGATGGTCTAGAAATTAGGAATATTGTGACTAGTCTATCTAGAGACACCCAAAATTATAAGTTTGGGGGTAGTGATCGTCAATTGTCCCTAGTAGAAGTCCCTAACTTGGGACTCGATCCTAGTGATTATGAGGTATCACTTGAGTCTATTCAGACTCCACAGCCTGATCCTCCTGATACTGTTCAGGAGGAAATCCAGATATTAAAGTCCCGTTGTTCGGATGAATCTGTTTTTCAAGACACTCATATGAAGCCCAATTGGGTGCCCCAAATAAATCCAGTTGTCTTGCAAGAAACTTTCAATGAGGTTGTGCTCCTTATGTTATTTTTTCTGATCTTGTGCAGTTGTTTCATATTAGTGGCAGTTTTATTTGGTTTTGATGACCCACAGTTATTTCGACTACTGATATATGATTTGAAAGATAACTAGACATTTTATGAAACTTGATGTCTGGATGAAGACTTTAAACTTGGCACTTCATGGGAGGTAACCCAATCTCATGCAACACGGTAATATCTTTCCTTAACTATTTTGCTTCAAATGGTAACAGTTTCTCCTTGTTCATGTTTTTAATTTCATCTTTATAACATTGAGGACAATGTTAGATTTAAGTTTGGGGGTATGGGAGAAACTTTTTAGTTGCATTAATAAACTCCAGAGCCTAGAAATTTATGTTTATTAAGGATCGCACTAACTAATCTAAGTGGATGGAAGCATTTTGGTTGTAGGAGTTGAGGAATCAATCTGATTAGATGGCAACATCTAAAGAGTCTATTCATAAAAGCACAAAGCTCAGTTGTTAGGAATAACATGATAGTTTCACCATATCTCGTTGAGTCCTTTTCACTTCTATTTGATGTTGTTTTGTTTTTAAACTATGTTTCTCTAAGTGATTAGGTGGGGCTCACGATTCAAGTTGTTACCAATGCTGGGGTGAATTAGAGCGATTGAGATACCATGAAAGAAAAAAAAAAGTTGAAAAAAAAAAAAAAAAAAAAAGAGATGAAAAAAAAATTGAGCCCAGACCATTTGACCAAAAGGAATAAATTCAATAAAGTCGACCACTGGTACCCCTGTATATGCCAGTTGTGTTGACCTAGAGTTAGGTTATCGATCACTGGTTCCCTTGTATATGCCAGTGTGTTGATATTAGTCAGACTAGTACCTCAATCCATTAGGATATGTTCATTTTGGCGGAGGTCTTCAGACAGATATGGGAAACATTGTTCACTTAGTAAACATCAAAACCATCTATGTTTTTCTCGGATATCTTCTTGATCTATCCATGTGATTAGTTTTGACTCCGGATATTGATATCCATAGTGCGACTATCTGAGTAGAGCTCTGTCACTTATATATGAATTTTAGTATGCTTGAGTGCAAACTCATGTACAACAATTGGAATTTCGCATCAGGGTACTTCCTCTTGTAGTCAATAAGTATGTCAACCAAGGAGATTCTTCAGTGCCTTCCAAAGTTTAGCGTAGATAGATAGGGTCTGGAGTAAAGGTTTTGTGGGTATATCTCTGGTAAGCCCTTCCGAGACTATAACTCGGCCACTAGGGCCACCTAGGGGTTTAAAGTCTTATTGCATATGCTAAATGCAATCGACGATGCCTGCGACAGTGAGTTAGGATTTTATTTATTTCCGTTTTGCTCGAGGACTAGCAAATAATAAGTTTGGGGGACTTTGATGGACACATTTTTGTGTCCAATTTGTCTCAATTCTATATATTGATGGTGCTGATTTTTGTACTTATTATGGTGTTTTATGTGTGTGTAGGTATTTTTGTACAATAAACATTTTTGGAAAAATCGGCTCGAAAAGTTGCGCGGGGAACCCCGGAGGACAATTGCTAAACGGACCCCAGGATTGACTAAGGAGCACCCAGGCTGTGTATAGCCCAAACTTTTCCGCAACACCCACTTTAGTCCATAGCACCCGAGTCAGATGATAAAGGCACCCCTACTCTGGATTAGGGGCAACCATCTTCACCATTTAAACATGGATTTTGGCGAGAAGTTTTCTTTTCACCTGGGATATTTTCCGGAGCAGAATTGGACGAGGTTTAGTGAGACTCAATCGTTGAGTTGGAAGTATTTTGGCCTGTTGTGGGTTAACAGGATTGTTAGGAGTCTCAAAAACGCAAAGAGAGAAAGGTTCTCGTCGATTCTCGGTTAACAGGGAAGATAAGATATTTACGGGACTTTTTGAGTATTTTGGGGGAGATTTGGTCGGAGTTGTACATGGAAATAAAGTAAGACCAATCTATTTCGACTTTACAGGAATGGTAATGAGTATATTCACGTAAAAATGGGAGGTTTTCATCAGTTCTCGGTAAACAGAGGAGGGATATATTCTCGGGTTTATTGGGATGCCATATTTGGGAAGGAACGTGAAGATTAAGAGAAGATATTCGATCCTCAAATCCTCTGTGACCATTGGATTCATCAGAAGACGCGTAGGAGGATAAACAGGAGAAGAAAAATACTCGTGACTTTTGGCCGATAATTATTTTTGGGAAGATTTTCTCGGGTATTCTTGGCACCAGTTGGCTATATATAGGCAGGGAGACTTTTGAGGAAAGGGACGCAGAGAGGAGAAGAAATCAGAGCTGCAGGAAGTCGGGTTCTGCTGGTGTAGAAGAAAGAACACGAAGAACATACTACTCCCAGAGACAGTCGTTTCTTCTACAACAGTTTTCATATATCGTTTCTGTAATAGCTGTTTGTAACGCTTATACATCGTTGCAAACTGTCTGAGTTATTAGTTTTCTCTTGGTTTTCACCCTTTTGAGCAATGAACATCTATTTTGAGCACGTGAATAATATGAGGAGCTAAACCCCTTAGCTGAGGCGATAGAGGAAGCCATTGTTCCATGAAAAGTGGTATATTTCTATTTCAATTAATTCTTGCAATTTATTTTATGATTATTTGCATGGAACTAATATTGAAAAATGGATTTTTATTGAATGATTGTGATCCGTTTTGATGGAGCATGCTTAGTTTAAGACTTTTGATGTTTCATGCTTGATGTATACAATTGTTACTTTAAAAATCTACTAGAGGAAATATATTAGAATCACTTTAAACGCAAAGAATTGCATGAATATTGATTAGATTAAATCACTTAATTGGTCAATGGTGGAATCCTGAGTCTCGGTGCTTTTTATAATCTTGATAACAACTTCATCTTGATTTTTTATTTTAATTCAAGTCTAAAAAAAATCTTTACAAGTCTGAGTGAACGACAACTTTACTACCACTTTTCAAAACAACATAAAAACCACATCGATATTTGGCGCCGTCGACGCGGATTTGTGTTTAGGTTAGGGTTTTAGATTTATTTTAGGTTTTGTTTTTGTTTTTGTTTTTAGTTTTATTATTTTTGTTCTTTTTTACGTTTTTGGGTATTTATATTTTGGCTACAGGTTTTGGATCATAAAGAAAATTGAGCCAAGGAGTTTGATGATTTCGTAAAGACTGGATCTTAAAGCATAAATACTTGGAGCGAAAGATTGAAGCGAAAAGAACGGAAAAGAAGACAATTTCTTTTAGTTATTTTATTTCTTAGGGTTTTGTTTATTTTTCCTTATTAAAAAAAAATTGTATTAGGGTTTATTATTTTTGTAATTTTTCTTTTCTTTTTGGACACTTTGGACTTTAAACTTTGGGACATTATTTTAAACCCTACGGAAGGGTAGTTTAAATATAAATTGTGTGCAGAGAAGGACGGCGATTACGATATTGCCTCGGCCCCTCGGGTTCGTACATGACATAGGAGTCGTGGCCCGAGTCGACTACAACCGATTCATCCCCCGTCTGGAACGGGAGGTAAGATTCTAAACACCCGCGAATCTCCTGTCAGCGGGTTTATTGTATTCCTTCGGTTGCATATATGCTGAGGACTTGAAAAAGACTGCTTTAATTTCCTAGTAAAGTGCAAGGACTGGCCATACAAGATAAGGGTTCGAATTTCATCATCGTTCTCTTCTTTCCCGCCTTAGGAAAATGAAACCAAACGCGAACCTAAGCCTAAAATTTTGACTAGAACGAGACCTTAGGGTAACGAGCTTAATAGGAAAGTCGTTCGGAAAATATTGGTTACTCTTTTGAGCATACTTCGAAGTTCATGATGGTTTCTGTGAGTTGAATGCGTGACTGCGCCGCCTTGTAATACCGGTGAGGCCCTGGGTATCAAATCTTCATCGAGATTCCCTCTCCTCTATTCAACTTACTTTGACTCGGATTGATTCCAGAGGGGTTTTCTCAGATTGTAACGAGTTTCTTTTCGAAAGAATAGAAGCTGGTCTAGAAACAATCTAAGTGGAGCCATCATGCTTTTTGTTTGCTAGAAATCAATAGGCTTGATTTGGTTGAGTCAGCCTTGTTTTGTGATTGCATAAAATTCCCCACCTTATTCTTTTGCATGCCTGAACGTAAAAGAGACGCCCTAGGTAGATTTGTTAAAGAGAAACCTAATAGTTCTAAGCGTCTCGATTACCTCAATTTAGAAAGCCCGATTCTTGAAGATTCCGTTTTTGAACGTCCGTTTGAGGGGAATATCCCTGATATTCCAATAGTGCCAGAAATGGCAACTTTGAAAACTTTGTTGAACCCTACTAGGACTACTCGTCCCTCGTGTATCAGGTTATCTGAAACTGAAGCAAATTATGAGCTTAAGCCTGGAACCTTACAGTTGTTCCCGATATTTTTAGGGAAAGAAAATGAAAACCCCTATTTCCATGTTAGGGACTTTGAGGAAATTTGTAATACCCTAAAAATTAGAAACCTTGATGATGATGCTTTGAAACTCAGGTTATTCTCCTTTTCCTTGAAAGATAACGCCAAATCGTGGCTATATAGTTTGGCTTCCGGATCAATTGAAACATATGAACAACTTACATCTGCCTTTTTGAACAAGTTTTTCCCTAGGCACAAAACATCGTCTATTAGGACGCAAATCTGCACATTTTCTCAACAAGAGGGAGAATCCTTGTATAGGCATTTGGAAAGGTTCAATGATCTATTATCCCAATGTCCTCATCATGGCTTAAAAAAGGTTAGGTTAGTTCAGATCCTTTATGAGGGTTTAGACTATCCCACTACAACCACAGTAGAATCTATGTGTACATGTGGGTTTGAAAACCAAACAGTTGATGATGCGATGACATATTTGCATGAAATAGCCAAAAAGACCCAACAATGGGAAAGTAATAGGGGACCCCAGAAAACAATTCTTCTAGGAAGAGGAAACATTAATAGGGTAGAAGGAAACTTTGAATCAGATGCCAAAATTGCTGCTATAGCGAAAAGGTTAGAAGCTTTAGAAGTGGGTCACACTAGTGGTAGATTAGAGCCTTTTTTGGAAGGCCAGAATAATGAAGAGCAAGCCAATGCTCTCTATAATAACACTAGATTCGATAACCGTCAGAAGTTTGACCCATATTCAGTAACCAATAATCCTGGTTGGAGAAACCATCCGAACCTTTCGTGGTCTAAGGGCCAGAATCAAGGTCAGTTTAGTAATTCTAATGCTCCCCCAGGTTTTGGTTCAGATAAGAACTCTTCAGGTCAGTTTCAGAACTCTTCAGAGAATAGAATGACGAGCTTAGAGGAATATCTTAGTATATTAAGAAAGAGCCAGGATATGTTAGCACAGAGCCAGGACATGTTAGTAAAGAGCCAAGTTAGTTTTCAACAGGAAACCAAGCCGAACTTTCAAACTAATGCTCAAACTCTTGTTAAGTTAGAACTTCAAGTCGGTCAAATAGCTAAGACCTTAAGTGAGAGAGATAACGGAAGGTTCCCTAGTCAGACTAATCCAAATCCTAGAGGAGTTCATGAAGTAGGTACAAAATCATCACATCAATTGAATGTTGTTAGAACCCTTAGGAGTGGTAGAGTAGTAGACAATCAGGTAACCATGCCCGATTGTGAGCATGCTGTAGTTCACCCCTCAGGACCAACCATAGCTGAGGAGACTGATAAAGTTTCTGATGATGTCAATTCGGTTCCTGAGAGGCCCTATTTTATGCCTCAAGCCCCATTTCCACAGCTATTAGTACCAACAAAGAGTGAATCCAACTTTAATGACATAATGGAGGTTTTTAGGAAATTTACCATAAACCTTCCGTTACTAGAAGCAATTAGGCAACTTCCAGCTTATGCTAAGTTTCTTAGGGATATGTGTACGCGAAAGCGAAAGCTTAGTGTCCCTAAAAAAGCCTTTTTAGCTAGTCATGTAAGTTCGATCATTCAGAACCCCACAACTCCTAAATATAAAGATCCAGGTGCGCCTACCATTGCTTGTACGATAGCAAAACACAGGGTACACAAAGCTTTACTTGACTTAGGAGCCAGTGTGAACTTACTCCCATACCATATGTACTTAAAGCTAGGGCTCGGTGAATTGAAACCTACCAAGATAACATTGCAGTTAGCTGATAGGTCTGTCAAGATTCCTCGTGGTGTGATAGAAGATGTTCTTATTGAGGTCGACAAGTTTATTTATCCTGTGGATTTCGTGGTCTTAGATACCCAACCTGTCCCTGACCCAGAGAACCAGATACCTGTGATTTTAGGTCGCCCATTTTTAGCTACGTCTAATGCGATCATAAATTGTCGAAATGGTATTATGAATCTATCTTTTGGTAATATGACTATTGAGTTGAATATTTTTAATGTCAATAAGCTACATTCTGAGCTAGATGACACGTGCATTGAAGAGGTGAACATGATAGGAACCTTAATTCAGGAGTCATTACCAAACCTCATATAGAAGATCCATTAGAGAGTTGTCTAGCCCACTTTAACATGGATTTCGACGAAGATAGCAACATTGAACAAGTGAATGCTATGTTGGATTCTATTCCTATGTTAGATACTGATAAATGGAAAGCTAGGTTCGAACCATTACTAGCTTTTGAGTCTACCTTAATCCCTTGTTTAGAAAGCCTCCTAAGTTGGACCCTAAATCTGCATTCTTAGGGCCATCTAAGACTTTGCCTGTGATTATAGCATCCGATCAGGACAGCAGGCCAGAAATCGTGCTTCAAGACAATAAGGAAACTCTAGGGTTGACCATACAGGATATGAAACATATAAGTCCTACACTAGTATACCTCAAAAGAATTTAGAGGATGAACCACCATTATAACTCAGAGAAAGCAATTGACCTTTTTCAGAAACCTGATGGTCTAGAAATTAGGAATATTGTGACTAGTCTATCTAGAGACACCCAAAATTCTAAGTTTGGGGGTAGTGATCGTCAATTGTCCCTAGTAGAAGTCCCTAACTTGGGACTCGATCCTAGTGCATATGAGGTATCACTTGAGTCTATTCAGACTCCACCCGATCCTCCTGATACTTCCAGGAGGAAATCCAGCTATTAAAGTCCCGTTTTCGGATGAATCTGTTTTTCAAGACACTCATATGAAGCCCAATTGGGTGCCCCAAATAAATCCAGTTGTCTTGCAAGAAACTTTCAATGAGGTTGTGCTCCTTATGTTATTTTTTCTGATCTTGTGCAGTTGTTTCATATTAGTGGCAGTTTTATTTGGTTTTTATGACCCACAGTTATTTCGACTACTGATATATGATTTGAAAGGTAACTAGACATTTTATGAAACTTGATGTCTGTCTGAAGACTTTAAACTTTGCACTTCTTGGGAGGTAACCCAATCTCATGCAACACGGTAATATCTTTCCTTAACTATTTTGCTTCAAATGGTAACAGTTTCTCCTTGTTCATGTTTTTAATTTCATCTTTAGAACATTGAGGACAATGTTAGATTTAAGTTTGGGGGTATTGGAGAAACTTTTTAGTTGCATTAATAAACTCCAAAGCCTAAAAATTTATGTTTATTAAGTATCGCACTAACTAATCTAAGTGGATGGAAGAATTTTGGTTGTAGGAGTTGAGGAATCAATCTGATTAGATGGCAACATCTAAAGAGTCTATTCATAAAAGCACAAAGCTCAGTTGTTAGAAATAACATGATAGTTTCACCATATCTCGTTGAGTCCTTTTCACTTCTATTTGATGTTGTTTTGTTTTTAAACTATGTTTCTCTAAGTGATAGGTGGGGCTCACGATTCAAGTTGTTACCAATGCTGGGGTGAATTATAGCGATTGAGATACCATGAAAGAAAAAAAAAGTTGAAAAAGAATAAGAAAAAAAAAAAGAGATGAAAAAAAAAATTGAGACCAGACCATTTGACCAAAAGGAATAAATTCAATAAAGTCGACCATTGGTACCCTTGTATATGCCAGTTGTGTTGACCTAGAGTTAGGTTATCGATCACTGGTTCCCTTGTATGTTCCAGTGTGTTGATATTAGTCAGACTAGTACCTCAATCCATTAGGATAGGTTCATTTTTGTGGAGGCCTTCAGACAAATATGGGAAACGTCATTCACTTAGTAAACATCAAAACCATCTATGTTTTTCTCTATATCCATCTTCTTGATCTATCCATGTGATTAGTTTTGACTCCGGATATTGATATCCATAGTGGGACTATCTGAGTAGAGATCTGTCACTTATATATGAATTTTAGTATGCTTGAGTGCAAACTCATGTCCAACAATAAGAATTTCGCATCAGGGTACTTCCTATTGTAGTCAATAAGTATGTCAACCAAGGAGATTCTTCAGTGCCTTCCAAGGTTTAGCGTAGATAGCTAGGGTCTGGAGTAAATGTTTTGTGGGTATATCTCTGGTAAGCCCTCCCGAGACTATAACTCGGCCATTAGGGCCACCTAGGGGTTTAAAGTCTTATTGCATATGCTAAATGAAATCGACGATGCCTGCGACAGTGAGTTAGGATTTTATTTATTTCCGTTTTGCTCGAGGACTAGCAAATAATAAGTTTGGGGGTATTTGATGGACACATTTTTGTGTCCAATTTGTCTCGATTCTATATATTGATAGTGCTCATTTTTGTACTTATTATGGTGTTTTATGTGTGTGTAGGTATTTTTGTTCAATAAACATTTTTGGAAAAATCGGCTCGAAAAGTTGCGCGGGACACCCTGGAGGACAATTGCTAAACGGACCCCAGGATTGACTAAGGAGCACCCAGGATGTGTATAGCCCAAACTTGTCCGCAGCACCCACTTTTGTCCATAGCACCCGAGTCATATGATAAAGGCACCCCTACTCTGGATTAGGGGCAACCATCTTCACCATTTAAACATGGATTTTGGCGGGAAGTTTTCTTTTCACCTGGGATATTTTCCGGAGCAGAATTGGACGAGGTTTAGTGAGACTCAATCGTTGAGTTGGATGTATTTGGGCCTGTTGTGGGTTAACAGGATTGTTAGGAGTCTCAAAAACGCAAAGAGAGAAAGGTTCTCGTCGATTCTCGGTTAACAGGGAAGATAAGATATTTACGGGACTTTTGGAGTATTTTGGGGGAGATTTGGTCGGAGTTGTACATGGAAATAAAGTAAGACCAATCTATTTCGATTTTACAGGAATGGTAATGAGTATATTCACGTAAAAATGGGAGGTTTTCATCAGTTCTCGGTAAACAAAGGAGGGATATATTTTCGGGTTTATTGGGATGTCATATTTGGGAAGGAACGTGAAGATTAAGAAAAGATATTCGATCCTCAAATCCTCTGTGACCATTGGATTCATCATAAGACGCGTAGGAGGATAAACAAGAGAAGAAAAATACTCGTGACTTTTGGCCGAAATAATAATTATTTTTGGGAAGATTTTCTCGGGTATGCTTGGCACCAGTTGGCTATATATAGGCAGGGAGACTTTTGAGGAAAGGGAGGCAGAGAGGAGAAGAAATCAGAGCTGCAGGAAGTCGGGTTCTGCTGGTGTAGAAGAAAGAACACGAAGAACATACTACTCCCAGAGACAGTCGTTTCTTCTACAACAGTTTTCATATATCGTTTCTGTAATAGCTGTTTGTAACGCTTATACAGCGTTGCAAACTGTCTGAGTTATTAGTTTTCTCTTGGTTTTCACCCTTTTGAGCAATGAACATCTATTTTGAGCACGTGAATAATATGAGGAGCTAAACCCCTTAGCCGAGGCGATAGAGGAAGCCATTGTTCCATGAAAAGTGGTATATTTCTATTTCAATTAATTCTTGCAATTTATTTTATGATTATTTGCATGGAACTAATATTGAAAAATGGATTTTTATTGAATGATTGTGATCCGTTTTGATGGAGCATGCTTAGTTTAAGACTTTTGATGTTTCATGCTTGATGTATACAATTGTTACTTTAAAAATCTACTAGAGGAAATATATTAGAATCACTTTAAACGCAAAGAATTGCATGAATATTGATTAGATTAAATCACTTAATTGGTCAATGGTGGAATCCTGAGTCTCGGTGCTTTTTATAATCTTGATAACAACTTCATCTTAAGTTTTTATTTTAATTTAAGTCTAAAACAAATATTCACAAGTCTGAGTGAACGACAACTTTACTACCACTTTTCACAACAACATAAAAACCACATCAACCTTCTTCTCGAGACCCTGTAGGTTAACGACTTGAAGACTTCATTGGGATTGTGAAGCCAGACCCAACTATTTTCTTTGTAGTTGCATGATATGATCTTGCTGTTTCTATCGTACTAAGTACAATCTTAAGATTGGATTGAGATTGCTTTCTCCGATAGGCAAGATTAAAAGAAGTCACAAACATCTTCGTCTCATCATTTGTGATTTCGCAGTATCTTCTTTCGCTAGTCGATTAAGATTAGTGTGAGGTGATTGATAATTCTAGGTTGTTCTTCGGGAATATAAGTCTCGGTTATCAATTGGTTCATGTTCACCTTGATTTATCAAAAGACTGAACAAAAACTCGCAGGTATTTCTGTGGGAGACAGATTTATCTATTATCGTAGACTTTTTTGTGTGATACAGATTTATTTATTAAAGTCTTCGACTTTGGGTCATAGAAACTCTTAGTTGTGGATGAGATCAGCTAAGGGAATCAATTACGTAGTATCCTGCTCGGATCAGAGACGTAAGGAGCGCAACTGTACGTTGGATCACTGTGAGATTGATTTGGGTTCAACTACAGTCCAGACCGAAGTTAGTTTGTACTATGCTAGTGTACGTAGCGGCTTAATACAATGTGTTTCCAAGCTGGACTAGGTCCCGGGGTTTTTCTGCATTTGCGGTTTCCTCGTTAACAAAACTTCTAGTGTCTGTATTATTTCTTTTCCGCGTTATATTTTGTTATATAATTGAAATATCACAGGTTTTGCGTTGAATCAATCAACTGGGAAATCCAACCTTTGGTTGTTGATTGAAATTGATTGATCCTTGAACATTGGTCTTTGGTACCGCTCAAGTGATTTCTCTTGTATTCAATTAGACTCGCAGATTTCTATTTGCTTGAGTAAGTATTGAATCGAGAAAGTGAGATATAACTCTTTGATATACTTTTATTAAGATTGACTCTGACTGTCTAGTTGATTCTCTTAAAAGTATATTGGAGTTTGTCCATACAGATTGCTAAGCGAAATATTGGGTGTGGTTGTTAGACCTCCGCTTTTTCAAAGCATATGTAAAATGAGTTCTTTTGTAATTTGTTTATACATATGTAATAAGATTTTTGTAACTAAAATTGACAAATGGGGAGAAGAGCATAGCTCGGTTGAACTCACCAAGCGTTGGTATGTCAAGTTTGGTAGTCATATTAAATACTAGAGTCAACTTCGTTTAGGTTAGCCTAGAGAGTCTAGGAATTTTGAGACATACAAGTATTACTATGAAAACCTGAAGAATGTGAAGAAGTAGCGAATTACAACGACGATATCATTCCTTCCACTTGAGGTTAGTAATATTGACTTGAAGTATTTCATTCCTAACGTATCTTTCAAGTCGTGCTATATTGAAAACATAACATCGAAGCTGTATATACTTTACATATTGTATAATACTCCAGTGATGTGACATGATCATAATTGTATCATCATAGTATTAGGGAATTAGACTACGAAGTATAACACTTATCTTTTAAACTTTGTAGATATGACATCGACATAATCTTATATATATTGTTATGATTATATGAATGGGTTATAGTGAAAATTCCATCCTAGGAAACAATGCTTTACATTTGTTTAAAGGAAGTACATTCATGAACTTGTTTCGTGAATCGAAAGGGAAATCATTAGGTTTATTGGTCCGGCTATTTATTGCAAATATTTGGATGACCAATATGTGTGGGATGGTAGAACTGATCTTAACTTAGGTTATGTATCTTGGTATAACTAATCACAATGCCTGACTTATGATTTGGTATGACTGATTTTTATTATTTGGTGTAACCCTTCCTAAGTAATCACAATGTGATGGTATGATCGATCTTTGTAATTGGTGTGACCGATCCTAGTAATTAGTGTGTCCGATCATAAGTATGTGTAACCGATCCTTGTAATTAGTGTAACCGGTCCTTGTAACTTGTGTGACTGATCAAAAGTAATACCATGTGTATATGGAACCGATTCTTGTAACTGGTGTAACCGATCCTAGTGACTGGTGTGACCGATCACAAGTATTTCCATAATTAGGTATAACCGATCCCAGTGATTGGTAGAACCGATTGAAACCATGTATGTGATTTGGTATTTGATCAATCACATAGTAATCTTGGAAAACATGTTAACCAATTCTAAACTTGTTTGGAAGTGTGGTATAACCGATTCCAAGAATGCAAATCCATGTAAATATGAAATATGGATTTGCACTGATAAAAGATGTCAACATACTTTGAACACGAGCAATAACTCTTATCATTTATTGTTCAAAGATATTCCTTAATACTCAAGGTGATCTTGTGCCGAAATAAATTAAGAATCTTTTAATTAAGGTTTTTGGTTTTATATGCTTTAATTACCAGCAATTAATGCATATCTCTAGAGAATAAAAATTAGTAATGTGCATTTACTAATTGGAGATTTCAGAAATATTGGACAAGCATTTATTGGAATTATGAAAATTGTACTTTTCCATTCATTGCATATCTTGAGAATATTTTCGGTTTTGTAAATTCTTTGATGTCCAAACATCTTGTCTATAAATGCCTAAATTTGCATATCTAGCAAACTACCTTAAGAGCCAGAAAAAATTCATTTCTTGTTGTTTCTGGTGGAGGCGTCTATTCAGAGAGGAAAGTATCCTGATTAGGTGAAATCTCTTACGACCGCTCGTTCAAAGGCTTCTATGAGATCAAGAATCTCTACGATTACCGTTGGTGGGAAACTAGATAATTGCAGTGTTATTAGTTTTCGATTGATTTGATTGACTAACGTTTGTTGAACTTTGATTGCACCTAGTTTGTTTATTCTTGAGAATCTTCTCTTTTGATATAAGATTCACTCAGACTAGATCGAAGTATCGACTGGATCTTTAGAACTGTTGTTAGATATACATCTTATGATAATCTATTGTTAACAGACTTCATTTTGTGCATGATTGATCACAATAGATTCAAGAGGTGTTGTGGAGGTTATTGAATATTAAAGTATATTTGAAGACGAAGAAGATTTCTTATTGGTTTTCGTATCTTGTGAATTGTGTGGACAAACCTTGGTCGGCTAGGATCCAACTAGAATCGAATTTATTCGATTGATTATATCGTCATTCTCAAATAAGTTTTTTAGTAAAATGAAAAAATATAAAGGTTAGTTTAGTCCTACTATCAATTTGAAAGTAAAAGTCCAATCTCAAACTACTAATTTTTAACCATAGATCTTATATTTTGGGCTACAAATATAAAGGTTAGTTTAGTCCTACTATAAATTTGAAAGTAAAAATCCAATCTAAAACTACTTATTTTTAACCATAGATCTTATATTTTGGGCTACAAAAATATGTTATCTTAATGATGAGTTTATAAAAGAAAGAGAAATCATGAAGACGTATTATTCTCCAACATATGTACTCATGAAGGCGTATCATATGCTTCCTTATTAGCTTGTATTCTAGGTCTTTCTATTCTCTATGTATATAATCAATTGTAGTCATTTCTTATAATTCAATTAATTCAACCCACATGGCATCATCGCCTGTGTTGTGAGTTTCCATTCTTTGGAGTTGTGAAAGTTTGTCAGAAATAGTAAAATGTTTCTTTAAGGTTACTCTCATGTATCTTCTCTTTCGTCTCGTCTCTGTTTCAGCATTGTGAGGAACTTCAGTTGGTTGTTGGTCTCGACAGAGGTATTCTTTTCTTTCCATTTCTGATCTTCTGGTTAGTGTTATTTGTGATGATGTCTAACGAAAAAGATGATTCTCTACAACCAATTAATGTTTATTTGAATGGTGCCAACTGCACATATTGGGCATATGATATGAAAATTTTTTTGCTTTGAAAAGATGTTTGGGGATATGTTTCTGGTGATATTACTAAACCTGCTGATCCTATTGCTACAAATTGTAATACCTTGATTGTTATCTGGAATCGTAACAATGCTAAAAATAATCACTTGGATTAACAATTCTGTTGATTTAAATATTGGTATGCATTTGGAAAAATCCAAAACTGGTAAAGAAGTTTGGGATTATTTGACAAAGTTATTTTTGTAATCGAATTTCGCCAAACGGTACCAACTAGAGAGTGATATTAGGGATGCCAGACAAGGAGATAAAGATATCCAGCAATTTTTCTCTTTAATGACTAGTTATTGGGATAACTTATCCTTAACTAAACCTGTTGATCTTCGTACTCACAATTCTTATATAAAATTTAGAGAATACCAACGTTTAGTTCAATTTTTGATGCCACTGTGTGATGATTTCGAAGCTCTTAGAGGTTCTTTACTGCATCGTTCTTCATTGCCTTCCATACGTAGATTCAGTAGTTAGTGAACTACTGGCTGAATAATTACGATTACATTACCATGAAAGGGATTCTTCTTCTCCCTTCGGAAAATATTTTGGTCGTTTCCTCAAAACCCACTTTGCTTCTAATGGAGGACCACCTTACAAGACTTCTAATGATGAATGTAACTTCAACAAGAAAAAGGGCATTGGAAATCCCAGTGCCCTATACTTTTGAAGAAAAAACGGCAAGGGAGTTTCTTAAAACCGTCACATACTGCAGCTGCTACTTTGCCTGTAACTGATGGCCAAACCGCATCTTCTCTTATTGAGCAGCTATAAAAGCTTCTCGCGTCCTAACAGTCGCATGCCGTGACCACAAAGATGTCTCCTTCTGTAGGTTCGTATACTTCTGCGACACCAGGTATATCTCAATCTACTTGGATATTTGATTCTGGAGCTTCTCATCATATGACGAAAGATATTTCTTTTTTCACTTCTTTGTCCCCTATTTATTTTTCTCAAACTGTTAAGACCGCTGACGGTACTAATCTTTCTCTAGCTGGTAGTGGTTCAATTAAGACTCCTCATTTATCTCTTTTTGATGTTTTTTGTATTACTCAGTTGACTATGAACTTAATTCTAATAAGTCAGTTATCTGATTCTGGCTATTATATTCACTTTACTCCAACTTCGTGCTATGTGCTGGATCCACAATCGAGGAAGCTGATTGGGATAGGCCATAGAAAAGGGGGGTTGTATGTTTTGAAGGAGCTTCATTTACCTGATACAAAAACATCTTTCGTTGACTTATCATCTTTTCATTTGAACTCTAAGTTCTTTTTAATTATGGTACAATCGCTTAGGACATATTTTTGGTTCTCGTCTTAAGTATTTAGCGTCAACTGGTCATCTCGGATAATTGAAATCTCACAACATTTCTGATTGTAGTGGTTGTAAGCTTGCAAAATTCTCTTTTTCATCACCTTTCAATAAGACCACTTTCGTCTCTGCTGTTGTTCTTGATTTAATCCATTCTTATGTTTGGGGACCTATATCCATTTCCACAAAAGGTGGCTCTAAATATTATGTTTGTTTTATTGATGATTATTCTCGCTATTGTTTTATTTTTCTTATGAAGCCTCGACATGAATTCTTTGGTATTTACCAGTCCTTTCATAACATGGTAAAAACTCAATTTTCTACTGTCATAAAATGCTTTCGCTGTGATTTAGCTGGTGAATACAAAAAGAATGAGTTTCTTGGACTTCTTTCCTCTGATGGGATGGTATATCAAACATCTTGTACTGATACACCGGAACACAATGGAGTGGTTGAATGTAAACATATGCACCTTTTAGTAACTGCTCTCTCTCTCTCTTATTATCTTCTCATGTCCCTTCTTCATTTTGGGGAGAAGCCGTTCTGCCTGCAAATTATGTCATTATCATATACCAACTATGCTTACTGATGGTATTTCTCCTTTTGAACGATTGTATTATAAAATACCTAATTATTCATCTCTAAAAGTCTTTGGTTGTACCTGTTTTGTTCTAAAACCTCATCGTAAAATTACTTCCAAGTTAGCATCTAAATCTGCTTTGTGTGTTGGATATGGTGATAGTCAAAAAGGTTATCGTTGTTATGACCCTATTACTCAAAAATTGTATCTCTCTCGTCATGTAGCATTCCTCGAGCACATTCCGTTCTTTTCCATTCCATCTAATTCGTATAGAGTTAAGGAATCCGATCTATTGCATATCGATCCTTTAGGTGACACTAAAAATCCAACTTCTGATTTATTGTTAAATATTCCTTCCTCTACTTTTTCTACCGATGCTTGCAGGAATGAACAAAGTTCGGCAGATAACACCCATTCCCATTCTTCTTCTACGGCGGTGTCCTCGTCATCTTTCTAGATTGGTGATCCTGGCCCTCCTCGTTATCCTTCTCAACAATGTAATCCTCAAAATAGGTTTGGTTATTCTCATAGTGATTTTGGTCTTTCATGTTATTCCACTAAGTTCTCTTTCTTTCTTTGCTTTTATTCATTCTCTACACGAACCTAGCTCCTATAAGGAGGTTGTTTCTGACCCATTGTGGAAGCAGGCTGTGGATTAAGAACTTTTCACATTATTCAAAACGGGAATATGGGAACTGGTTCCTCTCCCACGCACCAGGAAAACATACAGTAGGCTCTAGATGGGTATACAAGATCAAGACCAAGTCAGACGGCTCTGTTGCGCTACAAAACTCGTCTTGTAGCGGAAGGTTTCACCCCAGAATATGGAATTGACTATGATTAGACCTTTGCTCCCGTGGAAAAAACGACTTATGTTTGTGCTCTTATTGCATTGGCATCTATACGAAAATGGAAATTATCTCAAATAGATGTGAAAAATGCTTTTCTAAATGGAGATCTTTCCGAAGAAGTTTATTGGTTCCTCCTCCAGGTTCCACACAAAACAGGAGAAGTTTGTAGACTCCGAAAGGCTTTATATGGACTCAAACAAGCACCCCGAGCATGGTTTGAAAAATTCTCTAGTGTTATCGTTACTCTTGGTTTTTAATATAATGTGTATGACTCGGCGTTGTTTGTTCGTAATAGCTCCGCTGGTCGTATATTGTTGCTGCTTTATGTTGACGATATGATAAGTACAGGGGATGATTTGGTAGGCATTGAACATATCAAACAACGATTATTTTATAAAGTCGAAATGAAGGATTTGGGACCCTTACGATACTTTTTAGGCATCGAAGTTGCCAGTTCTTCAAAAGGTTATATACTTTCTCAGTCCAAGTACGTGGCAAATATTCTTAAAAAGGCTCGTATTTCATATACTAGTTTTGTTAAAACTCCTATATAAATCAATGCCCGCTACACATGTTCAGATGGTATTCGTTTAGGTGATCTCACTTTGTACTGTACTATTGCAGGCAGTCTTGTTTACCTCAGTATTACCCAACCCGATATGGCATATGGTGTTCATATAGTAGGTCAATTTATTTCCTCTCATACTACTGTGCATTTCGCAGCAATGATGCACATATTGAGGTACCTTATAGGAACTCAATATCAGAGTTTATTATTTCCTTCCTCTTTTTCGTCGAATGTCTCTCTTAGAGGTTTCTCCGATGCTGGATGAGCTGGTGATCATGGTGATCAAAAATCTACTATTGGTTATTGTGTCTTCCTTGGTGATTCTCTTATTTCTTGGAGGAGTAAGAAACAATCTATTCATTATCGGTCATCAACGGAAGATGAATATCGGGCTATGGTAGACACTACTGCGGAAATTATTTAGCTGCGTTGGTTAGTTGGAGATATGGGCATTGTTATATCAAGTCCAACACCAATATACTGTGATAACACACTTTCCATGTATATTGCACGCAACTCTGTATTTCACGAATGTACCAAGTGATAAGCACGAAAGTGCGATGCTTTTGCACCCATAATTACATTAGCTAGGCCTCATTTTATTGCTAATAAACTTGTTTTAAGTCTTTTTAAGGGAATAAGATCTTGTGGAGAAAGTTTCTCGAAAAGTGGTATTTGGCCCCAGAAAAGTACTAAAGACACCCCAACTTTGGATAAGGGCACCTTCAAAAATGTGTTAAAGGCATTCGGAGGAGTTGATAAAGGCATCCAGGAGTTTTCACTATTTACAACCCAAAATTACTCTTTGTACCCCACAAATTGCTATTCGCACCCCAAGAATTGCTATTTGTACCCCAAATTGCTAAAGGGGCACCAGAACTGGATAAGGGAAGGTCATCTTCAACCTTTTGAATTTATGAAATTTGGCGGGAAAATTGGTTTTCAAGGAACATAATTAGGGTTTGAGAATTGGAGGTGTTTGATTGAGACTAAAGCGCTAAAAACTAAATGGGTTTGCTCTAATTGAATTAACATAGATGATAATAGTCTTCAATTCGGCCAGAATTGGCTAGATAATCAGATTTCAAGAAAACATGATTTTCAAGTATTGGTGGAACAATTTTGCAGTCAACTGAGGAAACTATGGTTCGATTTTTGAACATCTTCTGAAGAGATTCCATGGTTGAGATTGATTGTATAGACTTGAATGGGTCAAACATGAATGATATGGGTAGTGGATTCGAAGGAATTGGGATGGATTTTTGGTTTGAAGAAAACAGAGAATATTATTCTCGGGATATTTCCGGGAAGTTATGATGGGATTTCTGAGGAGATTTAGTGAGACTTAATCACCTAAACCGATTGATATTAGCCTGTTATGATTAAACAAGACTGGTAGGTGTTTCAGAAACGCGAAAGAAAAGAAGATCACACGTGTTGGACCAAAACAGGGAAGACAAATATTTTCGGTATTCTGTTGAGATTAATTTGGGAATTTCATGAGGAAAGAGTGTGTTCGAAAGATTCTGCAACATCTATGGAACGTGTTTGGATGGATTTGGGCCACTGGAAACGCGTGAAGAAAATATATAAGGAAATATTCACCTAAAAATGGTAGAAAATGATCCCGAGTAAAAGAAAATATATTCGAGTTATTACGAAGGATTTTGGGGGTATGTTGAGTATATATCATAGGTACTGGCATTCCAAAGAAGGGTATCGAGTGATTGGGAAAGCGACAACGAGGAATAGGAAGTTGCAGAGCATATTTTTCTGCTGCTGCAGTGAAGAAGAAGCTGAAGAACTTTGTACTGTCAGTAACTGTCGTTTAGAGTGTCATATATCTAAACAGTTTGTAACAATCTGTTTGCAACTTATATCTTCAGTTTGCAACATATATTGTAACACTATGCTCTGTAACGCTAGGAAAGAATTGCAAATATCTATTTTATCTTATTTCTCCAATAAAAACACCATTTGAGCTATGAATTACATTTTTGAGTGTGTTTTCATCATGAGAAGCTAAACTCCATCACTGGGTCGACGGAGGAATCCGAATATCATACATGGGTAAAATTATTTTATTCTTTTTATGACTTTTGCACTTATTTTAAATTGATTTATTATTCGAATTAAATAGTTATTATTTTATTTGATGGCTCACGCTTGCTTAAATGTTTGATGTCCCATGCTTACGATTTATAACTAATATTTTGATAACCTACCTTGGCAAAAATAAGAGTCCATGTTTTTATTTATTGAGCAATAATTGTTGAGAATAAATAATTTAACTTTATGTTATGAATTCGGTGGAATCCTCGTCCCAGTAACTCTCGCTTTTGTTTACGTTAATTTTGTACATATTTATTATTTTCATTAAATCTTTAAATTCAATCTCATCAAGTCCGAGTGAACGACAACCTTATTTAGAAATATCTAAAATTCGATCGCCAAGCACATTGAAGTTCATTGCCGTTTCATTCGACACCATTATTTGCACGGTGAAATTTCTCTTCCACACATGCCTTCCACTATGCAGGTTGCAAATTTCTTAACAAAATCACATTCTGTTGCGCGCTTTTTTTTTCTAGTTGACAAACTCCCGATGATTAACGCTTTACCATCATGAGTTTGAAAAAGGGGTATTAGCGAAAGTTATTTATTATTATTTTTTTCGAGAGAAAACGTTATATTAAAAGAAAAAGATGATGATCTAGCCATCAGATTACAAAACAGAAAGCAAATCTCAACAAGCTGAAAATGCCATAGGAAGACAAGACACTGACACCAGTACCATGTCCGTACCAAACAGCTACCACATCGAACTGTATAGAAAATCAATGAGGATAAATTCCAGCATCAGTACTGACTACCACACCTTGTAGCTGTCACGCCAAATCAACCACTGCTACTAGACGAACAGCAGCACAACAACTTTCCTTGGAAACAACCAACAACACCAGAACAGACCCAAAGGAAGAAACAACAACGTCCCCAAAAAACTGCAGAAGATGAGCTGAAATGTCTCGTCTACAAGCTCATAAGAAGCTCCCAGTTACTCCAAATGTGACTGGTATCCACATAATTGAAAGCGTCAGACTCACATAACCAGAGAACAACAGTCTGCTTAACTAAATCTCTATTTTCAGCAATGTTCTTATGTCTTCCTCCAAACACTCGACTGTTTCTCTCATTCCAAATGATCCAGCAAACATCATAATGTATAATTTCCCAGACTTTCCTTCCCCTGCCATGAAGAACATTCTAAGACCAGGAATCAAACAATCCAATAACAGTCCCTGGTAAAGGCCATGCAATTTTAAATGCTTTGATAAAGTAATCCCATAGCTCAAAAGAGTAAGGTCAATGGATTAACATGTGATCAATAGACTCCCTTGCAGAATTACAAAACACACATATTTCATTTTCCGCTTGAATTCCTCTACTACTCAACACATCCCTTGTAGGAAGAGAATGATGAAATGATGCCCAAAGAATGAAACTCACTTTATTAGGTATATTACTCTTCCAAAGATGCCGATGAAACTGACATGGTTCTAGTTCACCCATAAGAGCATCATAACACTTCTTAGCAGTAAAATGTTGTACAATATGTAGCTCATCCTCCTCCTCTACAAACACATGGGTGTTTCCTAAATCCCTTCTAAGAAGATCACATTCAAGTTTCTCATTAACATCCAAAATTTTCTTGAAATTATTCTTCCATCCATTAGAAACAACCATGTCTGCCACTGAAATGTCTTTGCACCATAAATAACTGGAAAGATGTCTTTCAAACACCCTCTGTCCAACCGTTTATCCTTCCAGAATCTAATTACTCTACCATTCTTAACTGTAAACTGACAAAAGCCTTGTAAATCTGTGACCACATTCACCACATTCTTCCATAAGCTTCTACACCGAGCTTTGTTATCAGTTGCAGGCATAAGAATATCTTGCTGAACTGCAAATTTCTGTTGCACTAATCTTCTCCAAAGTGCTTGTTTGTTCCTTGAGTATCTGTAAACCCATTTGGCAAGAAGAGCTTTATTAGTTTTTCTTAAATTCTTCACTCCCAAACCACTATTTTCTTTTGGTAAGCTGATCTTTGGCCATCTAACCCAAACCATCTTCCTCCTCACCCTCTATAGCACCCAGAGAAAGTTCCTCATGAGTTTTATCATCTTCTTTTCCACACTAACAAGAAGGTGAAATAAATAAAGAAAATAAATAGGGAGACTGGAAAGGCAGTGTTTTATAAGAGCTAGCCTACCAGCTTTGTTTAACATTTTCTTCTTCCAAGTTGCTAATCTCTGCTTCATTCTAATAAGAACTTGATCCCAAACAGAAGTACTCCTCCAGTGAGCTCCAATAGGCATTCCTAAATAATTTATAGGAAGTTTTTCAGTCTTACAACCAAGTTCCTTAGCCAAATCCTCAATGATATCATCTGCTCCTACACTAACCATTGTACTCTTATCCAAGTTAAGATTTAATCCTGTTAAAGACTCAAATATTGACAAAATAATAAAAAGTCTTCTAACCTCCTTCACTGAAGCATCAATGAATATTAAAGTATCATCAGCAAACTGTAAATGAGAGATCATTAAACCATTCTCTACCACTTGGAAACCAGAGATTTGACCTTTCTGAACTGCATCATTTAGAAACTTTGAGAGCACTTCAACCACAAGAAGAAACAAGTATGGAGACAAAGAATCACCTTGTCTAAGTCCTTTACTAGGTTTAAACTTTTCAGTTGATCGACCATTCACCAGAGTAGATAAGTGAAAGTTATGCTCCAGCATATATCCTCATTATGGCGTATTATTCTCCAACATATATACACATGAAGGCGTATTATATGTTTCCTTATTAGCTTGTATTCTAGGCCTTCTATTTTCTATTTTTGGTAATCTCTGTGTATATAATCCATTATAGTCATTTCTTATAATTCAATGAATTCAACGCTTTTCGTGCACATTCACTACCACAAACAAACCCTAGATAAAAAAGCAGTGATGATTTCTCTGTTCCTTCAAAATCGATACTAATGAAGACGAGGAAGAGATATAGAATTAAGAGAAAATGAAATAAAATTCCATTCGTAATTTATACTTCCATCTGGCAGTGCACTATACATATCGTTGTCAAAGTGATCAACATAGTGATCTATGTACATACATTAAAAAATTCTGCATTTACTTTAGGAAGGACTACGTACTGAGTCCAAATTTGTGCACCCCTTAATACCGGGGTACACATTATGGCTTACTCTATTTGTTGATAAAGTCAACAAAACCACTTTCAATTTTTATTTTATATTTATATTTTTGGAAATTCCAAAAAAAAAAAAAACTTGTAAGACTCTCTATGCCATCAATCTTTCTCTCGTCTCCCCCAAAATTCTCCAACTCTGTAAAATCGAAATCATGTATAAACAACTATAATCCAATCTTAATACCGGGCTTGCATATACATCCTTATACTTCGTATATGTTCTTCAATAACATAATTGCTTACCAAAAATGAAACACACATCGATTACACTAAAATCAAATCCTCTATCAGGATCAAAAGTTAACTTGAAAATAAAAAAAATCAAAGGGAGGATATAATTGTTAGACCTGATCTTAGTAGCCAGGAGCGGGAACGAGGACGGGAGCGGGAACGAGGACGGAAACGTAAATCGTAAAAAATTCAAAAAATAAAATTCGAGGAACGATTCAGGAACGTAAATTAGGTTTAGTTATTAGTAGTTTTTCCAAATTTATAAACAAGAAATAATACATCATCATATAACATTTAGTAGAAAATCTCAATGAAGTATTACTTTCTTCTAGTTTCCTACAATATATCTCACATTTAGTACTTGTCTACCCAGTGAAATTGGGGTTGTAAGTGGCGTAGTGTGTAGACGTGCAAGGGAAGATGGAATACTCAATAGCCAAGAGTATCTCTTACCGTACAAACGTTAAAGACTAAAACTAACTTATTGATAAAATAAAAACTAAAACTAGGTAGATAAGTAATGCAAAAATTACAGGCTTATATTTAGACTAACCTAGAATATATAAGAAGATATATGATATAGTAGATAAAGATGCGAAGATATAAGAATATTCAGTTAGCAGGATATTTAGCCAGATATATTAGGTATTCTTCAATAAGATATTACAGTTGGAAATTGTGGGTATTAAAGAGAAACGTTCCTCCGACGATAAGAGCGCGTTTCTTTCTTGTCAAGAGCGCGTTACCATCACGATTTTCACTGAGGAACGCAAATTCGCGGTTCTCACTGAGATTCGTTATGTCTCTTCACGTTCTTGGCTACTAAGGACCTGATTAATAGATATACCTCAGAGAAATTTGATCCATAATCGTAAAATTGGAATTTGCGATCCGTAAAAAATGAAAGCCCTTTTGTATTTGCAGAAGAAGGTTAACTATAAAAGATACGAAGAAAACCTTTTTTGTGTTCTACACCTCCATCTTCTCCTTATAAGTCGTTTGATTTTTCCTTGTTCTTTACTATATGTTATAGATGGTGCAAATTAAATTTCTGGACATCGTAAGTATGAAATGTGACGAAGCAGATAATCTCTGTCTGATTATTATTATTATTATTTATTTATTTTTGAAGCATGAAATTTTATTAAAGTTGGGAAGAAATAACACGAGGGTACATTGTACCCATGGAGTCTGCCATTACAATAGGACCAATGCACGATGGTGTTTTGTGGTCCAGATTGTTGTGGATAGATTTCCCGTTGTGATGTCATATGCTGCTTTGTTTGATAACCCGTCCGCCGCCTGATTTCCTTCCCTGTAAATATGGTTTATTGTGCAATGCGTAATTTGGGCCAATCTAAACTTGATTTCTGCTATCATGTTGTTTAAGTATCAAGGTGGTTTGGCTGTCGAGGTTAAAAACCTTAGAAGATTTTCCGAATCCGTTTCGAATTGCACCTTTGGGCATTCTCGATCTGTAGCTTCTCTTGACGCTATGAGCATGACCCAAGTTTCCGTAGTGAGCGTTGTTGTTATCCCTAGTGGTTGTGCAATTGCTAACATTGTGATAGCATTTTCGTTTCGGCAAATAATTCCTGCTCCTGCCAGTCCCGGATGCCCTCTAGATGCTCCATATGTGTTGATTTTGATCCAGTCCGGATGTGTTTACTCCATCCTATTAAAATTGTGATTGACTTGGGAATCTAATGCATAATGTTTGTAGAGGATTGCATTCCTGGTAGTACCGGTGGGAGGTTCTGTTGAGTGATTTTTTTGTATCTCCATCTGATTATTATCTTGACCGAAAGTGATTGTAATAAAAAGAGAGGAAAATATATATTTATTGTATGGAAACTTGAGTTTTGATATTTATTTTTTTAATTAGAAAAATAAAATACGAATAGTGGTTTATGATATTAAACTCCTCGAATAAAGAGGGTCGTAATGTGCACCCCGGTTTTAGAGGGTGCACAAATTTGAACTCCTATGTATTAATGTTAACAAGTTAGGATTCAATCTCACCTCATTTAATTTGTTAATTACGCAAACCGAATTTAATTAAATTTTAATAAAGATAATTTTTCTCAAATAGTTTCTTTAGTAAAATGCAAAATATAAAGGTTAGAGCATTTCCAATGGAGTATGAGTTTTAAAAAACATTGATGTCACCTAAGAGTTTAGAAATTCTCAACAACAAAAACCTCTCCAGTGGTGGTTGGATAATTAAAATTTGATATGACGTGGAAGTTTGAGTTTGGAG
The DNA here is from genome assembly GCF_003573695.1 of Papaver somniferum. Classification (NCBI taxonomy): domain Eukaryota; kingdom Viridiplantae; phylum Streptophyta; class Magnoliopsida; order Ranunculales; family Papaveraceae; genus Papaver; species Papaver somniferum. Next base: position 2,006,916 of record NW_020641039.1, read on the forward strand.
GAGAGTATGGGTTTTTGGAGGAACGCGCAATTGGGGGATACTAAAACCAACTGGGGATAGAGGAAAAACACAAAAACGGGATTTAAATAGTAAATCAAGGTCACCCCTTATCCATGTATTTTAACTAATTCCTAATCTGCCCCTCAGTAATCATGTTTAATGGTTAATTATAATTAGTTTGATGACAATTAGTATAACTCATTACCATTGAATTTGTTGATGCCGGTTTGAGGACAAAAACGTACAGAAAAAAATGAATCTGAAATAGCAAGTATCGGCATGGTATTCATCCTAAATAACCATGCTGGAACTCAGTATCGGCATGGTATTCATCCTAAAATCCATGCCGGCACTCGGTATCGGCGTGGTATTCATCCTAAAATCCATTCTGGCACTTAGTATCGGCGTGGTATTCATCCTAAATCTATGTCGGCACTCAGTACTGAAATAGTCTTCATCACTACCGGCATGGTCTTCATCCCTACCGAATGTAAAAAAAAATAAGAAAAAATCAAAATTAGGATCCAGCAGAGAAGGAGAAGGGAATTTGAAAGGGAGTGGGGAATGTTTAGAATTTAAAAGGGAGTAGGGTTTTTTGTGTTTCATTTAGCTTTTATTTTTTAAAAGGGTAGTTTCGTATTTTCTTCCCCAAAAAACACCCCTTAACAGATATTATTGGTTGGGGGAGTAACTTATATCCCCCAATTGCGCATTCTTTTGGGGACTCCCATCCATTCCCACGTCATCAATTTGTTATTATTTTAATTAATTTTTTAGATTTAGTGAATTATTTTTTCTATAAATAAGCGACAACTATATCAAAATAGATATGTATACAACTAACACTGGAGATGCTTATCAAAACATGATTTGTTAGGGCAACTCCTATGGCGTGGAGCTAAAACCATTCGTAACTTAATGACTCTCCGTATATATGTGGACCTCAAAAATTTATGTTCAAAACCGACCATGGCTTAGTTTGGTATTGCTGCAGCTTTTGTAAAAGCACTTTTCTGCTGTGCGTTCCTGTGTTGTGCTGTGAGAAAAAACAGTTTGATGTTTGGTAAAATATTAACTAAAGTTATAGCTGATTAAAAAAACAGTCAAAGTGTGTTTGGTAAAATATCAAATTTAACCGTTGTTGTTGTAGCAAATGACAAAAACAGACATATCTTTGAAAAAAGTTTTATACGATTTTATTGGTTTTAAAAATAGTTAATTTTTTTACTATTCTATATAAATACATATAATGTTAAATTTACTAATTGTTACTATTATTATGATTGTTAAAAAAATTATTTTACTTAACCACTTTTTATATATATATATATATATATATATATATATATATATATAATTTTCAAACAAAAAATACTAAAATTAATTAAAATAATTATTTAATATTTGTTTTTATTTTTACTATTGATAAATGAAATGAAATGGTAAATGAAATAGTTTGAAAATAAAAAATAATAATATTTAAAGACTAAAATATAAGAAATAAAAAATTGATTGTATATAAGTTTAAGGGTAACTTTGTCATTCATAAAATAAAATAGGGACAAAAAAGATAAATAAAGCATTAAATTTAGGTGGGACCAAAACTTATGCTACAATGATTTTGTAGCTTTTAAAAGCTCCTCATCCCCAGCTTTTGAAAATTGAGGAATTTGAGAAGTGCTTTGGGTAAAAAGCACTTTGATTTTTTTTTTACCAAACACCAATTTCAAAAATTATTGACATATATAGATTTTGAAAGTGCTTTTGGAAAAACAAAAGCATTACCAAACCCAGCTCCATCCGACTATTTATGGTCCGGATATTTCATCCGGCTCGTTGCATTCCGGACCACAATTTTTCCCCAAAATCCGGTCACTTAATTTAACTGAATTGGATTTCAAGTAAAACAATCAACAATGTTGCAATTCTAGTTTTTAATTGGATTCCGTATGAAACAATCGATGCATTTCCCATTTCAAGTTTTATATTGGATTCACAAATACAATAAGAGCATCTCCAACAGTGGGTGCTATCAATCCTATGTGGAGTTTTTATTTAGATCCTTATTTATGGGGTTATATATATGTTGCAAAAAGCATAATGTTTTTCTCATGAACCATCTCCAGTGGTGTGGGGTATTAGTTTTAGGATTTGTTTTTTAGATAAAGATAATAATGATTCTGTTTTTCCTATTGGTTTAGAAAATTTTATTTAATAATAATTATTAGAAAAAATAGTCAAACAAATGACACGGAGGTCATTTCCAAGGTCTAAATAAGACTTTCTCTAAGACCTTCATATTTGTTTTGACACCCTTCCTATTTTATAAGACCTACTGTTGGAGATGGATTTAATCTAAATGAGCGTCTAAAATCCTAAGTGTCAAAATAAAATAACACTCTCACCCTTTGTTGGAGATGCTCTAAAAATCCTAATTGATGAGAAATACCTTCTCCATATAGAATTAGCAATACACATTAATTCATGCTCTTGCTATTTTCTTCGCCCATGAATAGGATGGATCTAGCAATCATTGATTAATTAATGGATTGAAATCAATACAAAAAGATCGAATGGACTACTCCATAGGGAACTTTCCAAATATATGGAGTATCATCCGGACGTCAGAGAGATGTGGATGTAAATACTACCCATTGTGTTATTTTTTATCCATAAAATGTGGATTATCACGAAAATATGGATTAATTTTTACTCCATAGGAGTTGCTCTTATTAAATACCTATTTTTAGGTCTCCACATATGATAAATACTCATACTCCATTGGATGCTTTTATTCTAGTCCTACTATAAATTTGAAAGTAAAATTCCAATCTAAAACTACTGATTTTTAACCATAGATCTTATATTTTGGGCTCCAAATATATGTCATCTCATCTTAATGATGAGTGTATAAAAGAAAGAGAAATCAAACCTGAGTTCCTTATATATTTTCAAAAAAAAAAACTCATATTTGTGTTTTCCTTATCACATCCTATCTTTTTTCTCTATACACACATACGTACGTAACTCCCTAAATTAAATCAATAGTTGAGATTAAAATGTTATGTACACGCTTGTTAAGCACAAATTCGCACGGCTTGGAAACTATATTAAGGTAATAACTTACATATTTAGTTTTCCATTATTTCTTTTAAAAAATATTCCGACCAAAAGCAGACAAAAATTTCTAATATTAGCTATTTTTGGATTTTCAAAAGATTTTGTACCTTATTAATATAAATTCAAAATATATTTTTACCTATAATACTAAAGGAAAAATATACCATACAATAGTTAAGAATTCTAAATGACCCGATTTTTTTACCTTTGATAACCCAAAATGAAGTTAAAGATGAGGACATCATGTAATAAGATTCTAGTGTATTTTAGAAAACAATGGAGGAGTATTTACATAATTAAACTATGGTTTATTAATGAAGTTAAAAGATGAGGACATCATGCAATAAGAATCTACTGTATTCTAATGGAGGAGTGTTTACATAATTAAACTATGGTTTGTTAGTTTAACTGATGAAACTTTTACTGTACAGAAGAAGAAGATAGCGTTCAGTTCTTCGAAATTAGGCTCTCTAGGTGGTAATAGAAGATGTTTTCATTCGAAGGAAGTCGTAGTTCAAGAACAAATCCCAAAATACAAATCAGTGAGGTAAGTTATTTTCACAAACTATGTTTTTATTATCTTTTCACAAACTATGTTTTTATTATCAACTTTACCTTTAAATGTAACACGAAATGCAAGGTTAGTTATATTCATTGTCATTCCATTTGAACTTCACTGAATGTATAGGATATATCAGCGTACTACGATGAAGATGATGTAGCTGAAGATCTAGCTGTTAGATTTGCCCTCGAAGAAGAAGAAGAAAAACGTCGAAAAGGAAAGGAAGCGATCGGTCAGTAATATTATGTTAAACAAACTGAATAAATTTCTGCAAAATCTATCATGTTTTATATTGCTACTGTATTCCAAAATCTAGAATATCGTTCTTTCTCACATATGATTACATATGTGTGTAGATGTTTTAGACTATGAATCTTATTACTCGGATGAAGATGAACAACTTGCTAGAGCTTTACAAGAAAGTGAGTTGGAGTCTCATCCTGATGATGAATACGAAGCGATCTTTTCCCTAGCTGAAGCACCACGAGGAGTAGTATATAGAGTATCTAGAAGGTATCTTGATTAAGTTATATTTTGTTGCAATTCAATTCCTACATATGCTCTCAAAAATAGTTCCTCTAAGAATTAAAGCCTATGCTTTCGAAATCGACTTTTGGCTGATATTGACGGTTTTGCTATATGTTCCACTTTTTCCTCAGTTTAATGTCATGTGCAAATATAATATATTACTCAGCAACTAATCTCTCTGTTTAGAAATTGTAGCGCATGCCATAAAGCGTTGACGGGGAATTACCTTCGGTGCAGCCGAGGAACCTGGCATCCTGAATGTTTTCGATGCTCTCAGTGCAATGGACGAATGAAGGATAGAGTGGTATGATCACAGAAACTAGTTTTATTCAGCTCTGATTCAAATTTCTTATGATAATGTTGGATTACTCCTATGCATACTTCTTTATAGGGTTACTCATTAATTGTGTATACGTGTTGGGAATTTTCATCTAGATATTTTTTCTTTGGTTGTAGGTATGGAGGCGCAACAAGCCACACCATAAACAATGTCTTCAGCCTCCGAGGCAGGAGGAGCCTAGTAGCTATCATCGTGGTCCAACATGCGATGTTTGTAGCAAGGGCGTAAGTCTCTATTCACTGACAGTAGAACAAAAAAAAAAAGTGAAAAATTATATTATTCTAGTTGGTGAGTTTCATAATTCATTAGTAGGTTACTCTCTAATTTTGATGTTGGAATATAATATTTTCTGTAGCTCCCGTCAGATTATGTAACTGACCAATCATGGGCCAACCATAAGTATTGTCGCTCGCACCAAAATGATGGCACTCCTAGTTGTTGCAGCTGCCAGAGGCTGGAGGTAACCAAATTTATTAAAATCTTAATATTTGATATTTCTTTAGTCCACCTATAACTATGAATTCTCTTGATATATGAATATTACAGCCAAGAGATGAGAAGAATATATCACTGGGTGATGGTCGCAAACTTTGTTTGAAGTGTTTGGATTCTGCACTCATGTCTACCGCAGAATCTAAACCTCTTCTCGAAGATATAGAGAACTATTATGATGGTTTAAACATGAGAGTTAAAGTAGATTTTCCAGTGCTCTTGGTTGATAGGTCAGCACTGAAAGGTGCCGTTGGTGAAGAAAATACTCATGTAAGACATATAAAACCCATAAGAAATCAGTTGTTATAAAGAGCAAATTTACTTGCAGGGTTTTCTGAATTTGTTTTCCTATGCTGTGGGCAGAATATTCATAGGTTGCGTGAGATCAGAGGCCTGACTACCTTTCAAACACAGATGATTAGACATGTAAGTATTCTTCAGCATTACAACATAAACTAGCCTTCGGATCATTTATTAATACTTACACAGGAAAGTACTATATAAATTAGTTTTCACGAACAAGTCATATATCATTTAGTTTTTGTGTTCGTTCTACTTTAACATCAACAGATCCCAAGAAGGATAGGAAACATATTCGGTAGCATGCCAACAGAACCATACAAATTGGCCCCTGGAAAATCGGTTGTGACAAGCATTTGCGTTTTGTTTGGATATCCTAGGTAACTCCTACCTAAACATGCATACCTATATATATATATATATATATATATATATATATATATATAACGTTTTTGGATGATTGCTGTGGACACACGAACTACGCGGGGTCCGAATGCCCGCAATCAATTGTTAAAGTCTAAAGAGATTACGATGGTGATACCCTGATGTGGGTTCATTGGCTCAAAACCCACGGGTTTATCATGGCCTCCTCCAACTTCCCCGTGCGTAGCGATTATGCATGGGGTACAAATATAAAAGGAAAGCAACATATATAAGCAAATGCATGCGGAACTAAATGAATGTAAAGTGCTGAAATGTAAATAAGACCAAGGTTTACGTGGTTCAGCACTAAGGCCTACATCCACGGGGTTTGTTGTTCTACTATATTATTCACGGTTACACGAATAGTTGAATGACTTGGGGTTTACATATTTCTCTCCACTATGGGATTCCTTACCTTTGCTATTCTCTCTCTCTCTCTCCTGATGTTTTTTCGATCCCCTTCCCCCTTTGTGGAGATTGGGTATTTATAAGGTAGGAACGTGGGACCCATCTCTGAAGACCGTTGGAACCTTATCTTCTAGTGTCTTGTGTCCATCACGCAGAGGTCTGCGTTTCCCCCTCGATCCCGCGGAGGCATCTTCGCTCGTTCCATAGGTCGGTCGACACGTGCACTGCTCAGAGTGTTTAATGCGGGTGGTTGAGGGGTCTGCTCGTGTCAGACAAGTGTCTTCTGCCCCTGTCAGTCCGTGTCAGCTGACTTTCTCTCCACCGTTGATCTTAGCTCCTCTTCTGGGGATGAGATAAAGCAACTCCTAGGGGTTTATTTGGTGCTTCGCGACGCATCGTGTTTTGATGTCTTGGCTTGCATGCTTTCCACGTACCTTTTTGTATACACGTGTCCGATAGTGAGATATATGTGTACACAATTTGCCCCTTTTCTTCAGGCTTAACTGACTAATGGGTGCCTTGAAGAAAAACTATCGTCGCACATTCTTCTCACTCCTAATAACTTCTCCTAGATACTTGGGCACGTCTTTTATTCGTGCATTAACTGCTTATGTAACGGGCACGTTTTCCTATTTCTCCCTTAATTTTCTCTTTTCTTTCGGGTATTTTAAGGATAGAGAGGAAATTTAATTTCATTCTTCCTAAACACTCTCTCAGTTCATTCTTCCTTTAAGTTTCCTGCCTGCCTTCATTAAACCTGTGACCTTAAATTCTTTGTCAGTCTTCATTGCACCTGTGATCTTAAATTCTGTCAGTCTTTATTGCACCTGGGATCTTCCCCTGTTCGTTTCTTCTACTTGCTGTTTTTGCCGGTGAGTTTTTCTTTTCTTGATTTCACTGTTTTATGCCGTGTTGATTTGAATTTTCTGCTATTGTTGTTCCTTGTTTGTGATGAAGAACTTTTTCTGATGCTTGCATACTAGTTTGCCCCTGTTCTTCATCTTAAATTAAGGCAGCCATTACTTCGAGGGTGGAGTATTGAGATTGTATCCTAATTTTAGGGTTGCTATGTTATCGTGGTTGTATTGCTATGAATGTGTTTTTTGATTTTTGGTTATTGTGTGTAACCTGTTCTTGATTTTATTCTTTCCGCAGCCATGTCTGACCGTCCGCGGCCTACTTATGAGACTCCTGATTCTAGGTTGTCGAGATCTCCTCAGCGTCGAGAGTCTCAATGATGTTCGTCGGAGTCGAGTTTCTTCTTCGGAGCGAGAGCCTCGTCTTCTCGGGAAGAGATTCCTCCGATAATTCCGTCTGGCTCACGGAGAGTCTTTAATCACTCAATGGTGCGTCCTCGTGAAGAGACTCGGAGTACGCAGGCTCCTCCCCGCGCTGTTGCTTTTGACGTTCCTCCTTTACGTTCGTTAGTGCCCGAGCATCTACGGTCTTCTCCAACTTTAAAGGGAAGAATACAAAGGGCGTAGCTCCTGCGGCTGGATCTTCAAAGAATCCCCCCGTGAAGAGAAAAGCGTCTGAAGCGTTTGTTAGTTCATCCGGCCCCGCCGAGGAGGAAGAGGCTGCTCCCTTGATACGCAGTGTTTCTGTTAGCAGGAGAAAAGTAACCTTCAAGCATATCGATCTTGAAATATTCAAGGAGAAGCATGAGCTCCAAGCCTTCGGGGTTCGTTTTATGCCCCCGAGGATGATATTACGTATGAGCTGATCTCTAAGTACGAATTCGATGAATTTCACTTGTTAACGACGGTTGGGGCCTTCGAGGCTGGTCTGATGCTGCCGTTGTACAAATCGGGTGATTCCTTCTACTACGACGTGCTCGCTAGTCGTGAGGGTTCTTCCACAAATACTCATAGCCGTTCCGTATCCCAATTATCGGGGAATTATCTCCGCGCCCTGAAGGAATGCTATCTGCGGAGTAAGGGGGAAACGTCGATGACTGCTACGTCCCCAATCCCTTGGAGAAGGAATGGTACACTCCTGAGAATTTCAATAACTCCTTCGGTGATTACGTCAATAGCAGGAATCGCAAGCCGTGGAGTGTCAGCCTTCGGAATCTTCCTGCTCCTCGAGGCGAGATTCGTCTGTTAAATGAGGTCAGCGATGCCAAGCTGAAGTATGTTCCTGGCACGGAGGCGTCCAATCGTCGGAAACTCTTCCCCGCGCGAGAAAGGATCAAGCGCGATCATGACTACGAGTGGCACGCCACTGTCATTGAGATAGTAGGTCCGTGGGCTTACGGTTGGATTCCCGGTTCCCGCGGATGGCGGCCAACCGAGAATAGTAAGCCGCGCGAATCTCCTCCCGCTCGCTATGGAGATTTCTGCCCCTGGCGTCTGAACTTTGCGGGCATGAATTTTCCTTATGCCCTGGATGTCGTAGAGGGAGACGAGGAGGATGGTTCCGGTGCTATACTCCCATCGAAGAATACTCAGCTGCTCAGGTACGCAGATTCTAGTTGTGTTTCGTTTTTATAACTTCCATCGGACGGGAAGAATAATTCCTTTGTGGTGTCGGTTTCAGGTATTGAAGAAGAAAAGATTAGGCCGAAGCAGTCTTCTACTATGGTGGTGGGCGAGGTTGAGGCCCAAGAAGAAGTTACTAGTCCTGTGAACGAAGAGTTTGCTGAGGACGAGATTACAGATGGGGAGGAACGTACTGGTACCTCCCCTATCAATGCCGAAGAAGAGGTCTTCGCTGGTCACGCGGTGATGAGGAAGGAACAAGGGTTGTGGCGGATGATGTTGTCATCGAGGATGTTTCCGTCCCTGCTGGTGATGTCATGGATACCCTCCCCACTTCTCAAGAATTTTCTTTCGATCGGATGTATTCCACGGGGGAGTTCTTTGACGAAGCCCTCGATTTTCCCGAGGACTTCTCTTTACTTTCCCCTAATGATTGGGATGTTCTTGGTGGTGATGGTAATGGTGATGCTGCTGTAGAAGGTGTTGGTGCGGAGGAGCCGCTGTGCATGTAGGCGCGGGAGAACATGCCAACGTTCATGCTGAGGGGGTCGAGTCGGTCAAAGGAAAATCTGTTGTTGACGCGCCCGCCGATAGTCTTCCCCAGTCGCCGATGTCTGAGGGTGAGGATGCCATCATGAGTTGGTTTAAGGAGAAGAATCTTCTGTTTGTCTCTCATCCTGCTCCTGTGGTTGTTGGGGAAAAGGAATCAACCGCGTATACCCGTCGCATGATGGAGATGTCTTCGAGGCGCAGGTGTCTGAAGCCTGGGGAAAAGGTTGACCGTTCCCGAAGCTACCCTCGTGCCGGAGCCTCCTACTTCTGTTGCCGATATGATGGCTATTGCCGACGGGTATCAATATGGCTTCCCCGCAACAGCGTGTGCTGGAGGTAAATTTTCGTACATGCTTGTTCGTGAGAATAGGACGCTTCGGTTGAATAATGTTTTGTCATTTTGATGTGTAGATGAGGAGCGAGCATTGCAACCACGTGCTATATCAGTTCTTTAAAGCAAAATCTCTGAAGCTCGAGGCTAAGCTTCGTCATCGGGAAAAGGAATTATCTGCGGCGGAGGTGGAAATAGAAGAGCTGAAGAAAAGCCTTAAGGAGAAAGAAAACTGGGTGAAGCAGAGGCTGATCTTCGTTCAGAACTTATTGCAGTGCGCGCTGAGTTAGAGCAAACTCGTAGCCAAGTTTCCACTTTCACAGGTTTGGTTCTTTTCCCTCGCCGTATGTCGTCATTCTTTTATCTCTTAGTTGTTCTGTCTGAGTCTCCCCACCCTATGTCCAGTGGGTGGCATCCCCGAGCTGGTATGGCTTCGAAACGAAAGAGCTCGGCAAAAATCTCGTATTAGAGATTTGGTTGAGAAGATTAAGAGTGAGGCTAGGAAATGGGATGCTCGGGCTGAAGTATGGCGCGCGCGGCATGTTCAGATGGTCGACATGCAAAATCTGTACAACCATGATCGTGCTTTATTTAATGGCACACTGCTGTGGACCAGTGATAATCTGCGGGAAGCCCGCGAGCGTACTTCCTTGTTGGAATCTAGGATTCAGCTATTGGAAGAAGAATTACAGACGGCGCGGTCCATTCCTCTTTCAGGGGTCCAAGATAATATGCTTGGTCTTGCCAGGGAACGAGATGATGCTCGTGCTGAAGTCTATGCTCTCAGCAATGCTCTTTCCGCGTCTCGTGCCGATGTAGCCCGTCTTGCTGAGTCTGAGAGGAATCTTGAAGTGTGCATGTATACTCAGCAAAGGGGTCTCAGAGATAAATAAAGAGGTCGACCACCTTCGTCATATGGACTCGATGAAGCAGGTAGAATTAGATGCCTGTCAATTTACTCTCACCAACCTTCAACTAGACTATAAGAAATTATCCGCGGAATATGATCATCTTGATGAAGCGCGAGATGCGGTTGTTAATGAATATGAAGAGGCTTCGGCTTGTGTCGAAGGTATAATCCCAATTCATCGAGTGTGATCTTGTTTGTTTTTCTACGCTAACTCCGTGGTGTTGTCTTTTTCAGGGCTCGAGGAACGCCTTCGCGTCACAAATGAAGAACTTGAAAAGGCTCAATCTTCCTTAGCACAGCAAGAGAACAAACCAATCACTTCAAGAATTTAGCAGCCACCCGCGAGGAGGCCGTTGGTGCTGCTTCCAGAGAAGTGAATCGGCTATCCTCGTTATTATCCCAAGCCCAACAGCGGACAACAGTTATTAAACATAAGGCTCGTTGTCAATTGGCTGAGGAGACGAACAAGATGCTGGAGAGGATAGAGCTTGGCCTAAGGAATGAACATGGTCTCGTGAAGAACTACCCTCGTCGTCCCGTTCCTGCTGCATTGCCCAGCTCCTCGGGCCCCTCTTCTGGTGGGAGCGTCCCATCAAGTCTTCGGAAAATCCTGACGACGGGACCGCCACCTAGGTAGAGATGGCAGCGTTCTGTAGGGTCCGCGGCATAATTGTGCTTTTTGTAACGATGTAAAAGGAATGTTTTTTGATTGTGTATCCTTGGCTTTGGCCGTTCACTTCTTGTAATCACCCTTTATGAAATGAATCCTCTTCTTGATATACCTACAATGTTTTTGTATTTTAAGTTTGT